>NW_020173955.1:737133-777763 GCF_003031525.2 Neophocaena asiaeorientalis asiaeorientalis | reverse complement strand
GGACTGGGAGGGGCCAGGCCACAGGGGGAGGGGCCACACCGCAGGGGGAGGGGCCACACCGCAGGGGGAGGAGCGCACCCCAGGGAGGAGGGGCACATGGGTCCTGAAACTGTTGAGCTCCGTCTGAACTGGCTGAGATGACAGTTTAGGACAGCCCTCACTGCTCTCCCACTCCAAAAATACCCCAGAAGTATAGTCTCTGAGACACCACACAAGAGAGGAAGGAATGGTGGGGATATACCGCCTATCATTAAATATGCATATCATTAAACATGATACGAATGGTGGGGATATACCGCATATTATTAAAATATTTTTTCAGGTGACTTACAAAATCTACCCACTGTAAAAAATCTTTTTAAATTTGATAAAGAAATAAGGTATAAGGAGAAAATGGGGGAGAGGTAGAAGAAAGGAGATTCATGTAGAAGGAAAGTCAGTACTCAGTTATTTAAACTGATCTTGTAAAATTTTCAAAAGTAGGCTGTAAATTAGGTTGTGAGCTTCCTATGAAACACAGCAAAAATGAAAATGTGAAAGTTACAAAATTGACATTGCACAAAAGATCAAAACCCAGTTCCTCAGGAATACTCTACTCTTCTTTGTTCTGAGACTCTAGTGATCTTTCTCCTCCAAGTCCTCATAAAGGGCAGCCTCCCAGTGCCCTCAACAGCTTTCCAGAAATCCAAGCAACACTAAGTTTCTATGGCAATTTCCGTAGGGTCACTGAGGGTGACAGATATTCCAAAGCTCAATTTAGGACAGCAATTCTGTCAGGTGATAGAGGAGGAAAGCCAAACACATTTACCCATGGTATTAGACTTACCTGATGTGGATCCACGAATAAGATCTACATTATCTAAAGACTGGACTGCATATCTTTCAAGCAATCCTCTGTAAACATTTGTTAAAAGTTGAGTCATACATAATTAGAAGTTATATTATTTGAAAAGAACCCAGCTAGAATAATTTTCTATTACTGATTAAAAGCAAATCATTAATCTTAAAAATCAATCTAACACATATCCAAAGAAACACTAGAAAGTCATTAACGATTATTTTCTATATCATAATTTTCACGATCTGACAAATGTCCATAATACTACAGTTAGATAAGAATTCAGTAACAAAATATGATGTATAGCATGAAGCACTGGGAAAAGAAAAGGAAAGATATAAAATATTAACTGGTTACTTCTAAGTGGAAAAATGTGTATATAGATAGAGAGAGAGAGAGAGAGAAGAGTAGAAGGAAAGTATAAATGTTAACTGTCTCTCTCTAGGTAGTAGACTCCTACCACTTTGCTCTTGCATAGTTTGGGTTCTCCTTACTCCTAAGACAAGGATTTGGGTGCAGGTAGTATGTTTGGAGATAATCCCAGGAAGCACTAGAAGGGAAGTGGGAAAGTGAAACAGAGAAGGGAAGAAAGCCAAAAAGCAGTGCATTGGTGAGTGGGTTGCCAGTGTAAGCAACTGGAACGAAATCCCCAGGGACTCTCTGAGAGGCCGTGTGGAACATACCTCAGTGCTGTCTGGCACTAAGGGTCAGACAGCTGGGGTATTTACCCACCCACTCTCATCCCCATTGTTGAGGATTGCTCCTGAGGTGTTAACTCCCCGGTACTTTCGACCTTCTCTGTGTGGAGGCCAAACAGGACCCTGTGGCCTCAAGAAGATAAAGGTGACAGAGATGCTGAAGAAAGGAAGTCACTGACAGATAAGGGAACTGTGCATCAACTGTAGGGGACTTCCAGGACGGATTGAGGAATATGGGCAGATGACAGACACTGCAGTTTCCAAATTTTCTACGTATATTCCTTTTGCTATTGGGAAAATATTTATGGAAATCAATTTGTCAGAAGATATCTGTTGGCACCTGTTATGAGAATTAAATAGCTGACCATGACTCTCCTGAACAATGACAATCCCATCTCTGTCCGAAGGTGGGCTGGGGCAGTACAACTGAAGGAATGAACTTTGTCTCAACAAATACGCTGGGACCAATCCAGAACACAAACCAATGAGAAGTCAAGATCTCAAACCTTCAGCCATGGAATACTAGCCATACTGATGTTGGCCTAAACTTTGTTCACATTAGAAGCTGCCAACTGTCCACTAGAGCCATAGAGCTCAGCCATGCATTCATGAAGCGTTTAAATTTGAGTTTCCAAGGAAAGATGGCTTTCACTTTATTTTTCTAAATTAATTAATTAATTTGTTTGCTTATTTATTTATTTATTTTTGGCTGTGGTGGGTCTTCGTTGCTGTGCATGGGCTTTCTCTAGTTGCGGCAAACGGGGGCTACTCTTCGTTGAGGTGTGCGGGCTTCTCATTGCAATGGCTTCTCTTGTTGTGGAGTACAGGCTCTAGATGCATGGGCTTCTAGAAGTAGAAGCATGTGGGTAGTTGTGGCTTGCGGGCTGTAGAGCACAGGCTCAGTAGTTGTGGCGCACAGACTTAGTCACTCTGTGGCATGTGGAATCGTCCTGGACCAGGGCTCGAACCTATGTCCCCTGCATTGGTGGTGGATTCTTAACCACTGTGCCAACAGGGGAGCCCTGGCTTTCACTTTAAATTCATAATCACAAACTTCAAATGGGTGCCCAACACTGCCTGGCAGCATGACTACATCTGTTCTAGTAAGTTCATCTTCCCCATTGTTGCAGTCATGAGAATGCCTCACAGGGAGCATAATTAGCTTAAGGCCCCAGCAGCTGCGCTCTGAAATCCATCACTGTGTTGATGCTAAGACCACCTTCCCAGGTGCTGCTTCCCAATGGCTGAGCTCAGCAGGGACAACAAGGAAACAGGGAACTCCTCTGATGGCCAATTTTGGCTTCCCATTGGCCTACTGAAACTTCTCTAGATTCCATGGCAGTCTAGTACATTTCTACCCACCCTTCCTTTCCTCTCTCTTCACTTGGAGTCAGACCTGCGTCACTGTCTGACAGCTCTCCCATCCTCTTCTGGCTCCCTCTCCATTTTCTCTCACAGATGGTGCTACTAATAAAATCCTTCTAAGAATAAACCCACCTAAGGAGACAAAAGACCTGTATGCAGAAAGTTATAAGACACTGATCAAGAAATTAAAGATGATACAAACAGATGGAGAGATATACCATGTTCTTGGATTGGAAGAATCAACATTGTGAAAATGACTCTACTACACAAAGCAACCTACAGATTCAATGCAATCCCTATCTAACTACCAATGGCATTTTTCACAGAACTAGAACAAAAAATTTTACAATTTGTATGGAAACACAAAAGACACTGAACAGCCAAAGCAATCTTGAGAAAGAAAAACGGAGCTGGAGGAATCAGGCTCCCTGACTTCAGACTATACTATAAAGCTACAGTAATCAAGACAGTATGGTACTGGCACAAAAACAGAAATATAGATCAATGGAATAGGATAGAAAGCCCAGAGGTAAACCCACACACATATGGTCAACTTGTCTTTGATAATGGAGGCAAGAATATACAATGGAGAAAAGACAGCCTCTTCAATAAGTGGTGCTGGGAAAACTGGACAGCTACATGTAAAAGAATGAAATTAGAACACTCCCTAACACCATACACAAAAATAAACTCAAAATGGATTAAAGACCTAAATGTAAGGCCAGACACTATCAAACTCTTAGAGGAAAACATAGGCAGAACACTCTATGACATAAATCATAGTAAGATACTTTTTTACCCACCTCCTAGAGTAATGGAACTAAAAACAAAAATAAACAAATGGGACCTAATGAAAGTTAAAAGCTTTTGCACAGCAAAGGAAACCATAAACAAGATGAAAAGACAACCCTCAGAATGGGAGAAAATATTTGTAAATGAAGCAACTGACAAAGGATTAACCTCCAAAATTTAGAAGCAGCTCATGCGGCTCAATGTCAAAAAAACAAACAATCGAATCCAAAAATGGGCAGAAGATTTAAATAGACATTTCTCCAAAGAAGCTATACAGATGGCCAACAAACACATGAAAGGATGCTCAACATCACGAATCATTAGAGAAATGCAAATGAAAACTACAATGAGGGGCTTCCCTGGTTGCACAGTTTAGAAAAGGGAACCCACTTGCACTGTTAGTGGGAATGTAAATTGATACAGCCACTATGGAGAACAGTATGGAGGTTCTTTAAAAACCTAAAAATAGAACTACCTTACGACCCAGCAATCCCACCCCTGGGCATATACCCTGAGAAAACCATAATTCAAAAAGAGTCAGGTACCACAACATTTATGGCAGCTCTATTTACAATAGCCAGGACATGGAAGCAACCTAAGTGTCCATCGACAGATGAATGGATAAAAATGTTACACATATATACAATGGAACATTACTCAGTCATAAAAGAAACGAAATTGAGTTATTTGTAGTGAGATGGATGGACCTAGAGTCTGTCATACCGAGTTAAGTAAGTCACAAAGAGAAAAACAAATACCGTATGCTAACACATATAAATGGAATCTAAAAAAAAAGGTTCTGAAGAACCTAGGGGCAGGACAGGAATAAAGAAGCAGATGTAGAGAATGGACTTGAGGACACGAGGAGGGGGAATAGTAAGCTGGGACGAAGTGAGAGAGTGGCACGGACATACATACACTACCAAATGTAAAATAGATAGCTAGTGGGAAGCAGCTGCATAGCACAGGGAGATCAGCTTGGTGCTTTGTGACCACCTAGAGGGGTGGGATAGGGAGGGTGGGAGGCAGATGCAAGAGGGAGGAGATAAGTGGATATATGTATATGTATAGCTGATTCACTTTGTTATACAGCAGAAACTAACACACCATCATAAAGCAATTATATTCCAATAAAAATGTTATAAAAAAAAGCAAAAAAAAAAATAAAATAAAATCCTTGCATGTTTACTCCTGTCTTGGCATCTACTTCTTGCAAGACCTAGACCAATACAGCACTCTCTAAACTGGCTCTTTTCCTCCCTTCTTCTCTCTTCTCAACAACTCCCTTCTCTTCCTCCTAATAGCTCATGTCCTGACTCCTGCTTCTTTGAGACAATGGAAGGAATCAGAGCCTAAATCCACCAGCATCTCCTTCCAACCCAATATGTGAGGAGTAAGTATCACTCCTCCTCCCAAAGCCCAGTCTTTCCAGGGGCACTCGTGATCTCATCCTGTCCTCCCCAAGAAGATCTTCAATCCTTCATGTCTCTCCTCCCTCTCCTGCAACACCAATCTCTTCCTCACTCTCTGCTGTCCAACCCCTCTGGCTATTGCCTCATCCTTTACTCCTCTCCTAAACCAAATTGTTTTAAAATCTTTTAAAAAAAATTTTGTTTTATTTACTTTTTTATACAGAAGGTTCTTATTAGCTATCCATTTTATACATATTAGTGTATAGATGTCAATCCCAATCTCCCAATTCATCACACTACCATCACCACCGTCCCTCCAGCCACTTTCCCCCCTTGGTGTCCATATTGTTCTCTACATCTGTGTCTCAATTTCTGCCCTGCAAACTGGTTCATCTGTACCATTTTTCTAGGTTCCACATATATGTGTTAATATACGATATTAGTTTTTCTCTTTCTGAATTACTTCACTATGTATGACAGTCTCTTAGATCCATCCACGTCTCTACAAACGACCCAATTTCATTCCTTTTTATGGCTGAGTAATATTCCATTGTATATATGTACCACATCTTCTTTATCCATTCCTTTGTCGATGGGCATTTAGGTTGCTTCCATGACCTGGCTATTGTAAATAGTGCTGCAATGAACATTGGGGTGCATGTGTTTTTTTGAATTATGGTTTTCTCTGGGTATATGCCCAGGGGTGGGATTGCTGGGTCATATGGTAATTCTATTTTTAGTTTTTTAAGGAACCTTCATACTGTTCTCCATAGCGGCTGTATCAATTTACATTCCCACCAATGGTGCAAGAGGGTTCCCTTTCCTCCACACCCTCTCCAGCATGTGTTGTTTGTGGATTTTCTGATGATGCCCATTCTAACTGGTGTGAGGTGATACCTCATTGTAGTTTTGATTTGCATTTCTCTAATAATTAGTAATGTTGAGCAGCTTTTCATGTGCTTCTTGGCCATCTGTATATCTTCTCTGGAGAAATGTCTATTTAAATCTTCTGCCCATATTTTGATTGGGTTGTTTGCAAAACCAAATTTTTAAGAGCCAATATTTACACATCTTATCTCCACTTACTCCCTTCCCATTCACTCTGAATCCACTTCATTTTTGTTTCAGCAACCACTGCTCTAGTGCTCTTGCCAAGGGCAATGCGGCCTCCACGTAGGCAAATCCATGGAACACTCTCCTATCTTCATCCCACTCAACTGTTCAGCAGCATTCAGCACAGTTGACCATTTCTTCATTCTTTAAACCTTCTTCTCTTTTGATTGACACCATAGACTCCCGGTTTTCCTCCTACCCTGCTGGCTACTCCTTCTCAGTCTCTTTTCTTGATCCTTCCTCTTTTGCCAGATATCCAAATGTGGTGTCTTCCAAGGCTCGCAACTCCTTTCTCTGCCCTTTCTCCCTAAGTGAGCTCATTCACACCCTGGCTTTCAAATCCACTAATATATATATGACTGTCAAGTTTATACCTCCAGCTCTTACATTTCCCCTGATCTTCAGACTTGTTATAGCCATCTGCCTATTCCACATCTCCACTCAGATGTCTAATGGGCAACCCAAATTTAATAGATCAAGAGTTTTTTATTTCTCTCCCCAGATATGCTCCTCCCTGGCCCTCCTCTTCTCAGTAAATGGCACCACCATTCACCCTGGTTGTATTAGTCAGAGATCTAATTCCTCCCTCTTCAACTCCAAACTATAAGGAAAGGCAGATGTGTTCCTCTTTTTGTGTATTTCTAAGTTTTCTTCATTACCTGCACTTTCCTCTCATATATGACTGAATCTTTCCATTTCCTTGCACTGTAAAACAAAAGGCTCCTCAGAGAGTGGGGCCTGACTCTGGCAGTCCTCCGAAGGTTACAGAGTTAGGCTCTAGCCCCTTGGAGGATACCACATGCTTCTATAGGGGTCCTCTGTTGTCTAAGAATCTAAGGCTGAAAACCATGCACAGAGAAAAGCACAAGAAGTGGTGTCCCTGAGTATTGGAGACCTGTATCCCACTGAAACCAGATTAGCAACCACAATGCAGTGTCTCAAGGTTAGGGTGGGTGGTTACTGTTTTACATTTTATTGGTTGCTGAAAGAAAGGTGGAGGGGGGAGGAATCATCAGGAAAGCTTCCATAAAATAGGGATCAAATCATCACCGCCCTTGGCAAGGGGGGAGGAGGTGAATCATAACTGTCGCATCAAAAGTCAACCCCTCTTTAATCCTCCAGCCTGATCCTAAGTCATGATTTTTAAAACTGCAACCAGAAGGGCTTAGTGTAAATAAGTGTTGAATGAATTAAATTACAGGTGAAAAAAAAAGTAAACATGCTTGAATATAAATCCCAGAGAAACAAATGCACACGTTCATCTAGAGACATGTATAAGAATATTTACAATAGCTATATTCATAATAACCAAAAAGTAGAAACATCCCAAACATCCATCAGTAGGAAAATAGATAATGAAATAGTGGTCTATTCATGTAGAGGAATACTGCACAATGATGGAAAAGAATGAACAATGGATACACTCATCAGCATGGGTGAATCTCATAGGTGTTCGGTTGAACCAAAGCAGTCAAACACAAAACAGAATGTGGGGCTTCCCTGGTGGCGCAGTGTTTAAGAATCCGCCTGCCAACGCAGGGGACACAGGTTCGAGCCCTGATCCGGAAAGATCCCACATGCTGTGGAGCAACTAAGCCCGTGAACCACAACTAGTGAGCCCACATGCTGCAACTACTGAAGCCTGTGCGCCTGGAGCCCATGCTCCACAACAAGAGAAGCCACCACAATGAGAAGCCTGTGCACTGCAACGAAGAGTAGCCCCAGCTCGCTGCAACTAGAGAAAGCCCATGCACAGCAACGAAGACCCAATGCAGCCAAAAATAAAAATAATAAATCAATAAATTTATTTAAAAAAAAACCCAGAATGTGGCAGACACACTCTACAGGACACCCCCCCCCAACAAGTCACATCCTTATACAATCCTGTCCTTGTGATTTCAGGCAAAGCCTGTGACTTGTTTCCAGCAAATACAATACAGCAAAGGTAATAGGATGCTGCTTCTTTGATTAGGTTATAATATATGTCACAGTTGATGGGATACCACGTCTCCCATGATTATGTTACTTTATTCAAGACTCTGTTTTGTAAACTAGAGAGAGAGCTTCTCCCTTGTTTCCATGAAGTAAGCTGTGATATTGTGAGAGAGCCTGTGAGAGGGCCATGTGGCAAGGGACTACAGGTATTCTCTAAGAACTGAGAGTGCCCTTTGGCAAACAGTCATACAACCACAAGGAAGTGAATTTTGCCAACAACCTGAATGAGCTTGCAAGAAGTTTCTTCCCCATCAAGCCATCAAATGAGAACACAGCCCAGCCAACACCTTGATTGAAGCTTCGTAAGATCCTGAGCAGAGAACCCAGGTAAGCTGTGCCCTAACTCCTAACCCACAGAAAATGTGAGATGATAAACGTGTGTTGTTTTAAACCACTAAATTTATGGTTATTTGTTATACCACAATAGAATACTAATATAGAAAATATATTGAATCATTCCATTTTTATGAAGTTCAAGAAAAGGAAAAGCTAATCAATGGTAATATAAATCAGAATATTAGTTACCTCTACAGTGAAGGAAGGATAATTAACTAGGAAGGAGCAAGGGTTACTTTCTGGGATGCTGAAAATGTCTATATATTGATCTGAGTAGTGGGCACATGCATATACAGGTAGACAAAAATTCATTGAGCTGTACACATAAGATTAATGCTCTATAAACACTTTACTGTATATATTATATTCTCTGATTTGAAATTTTAAAAAATAAGAAGAAAACCAAAGGAGAGCAAGAATTCTGAAGAAGGATCCCTTCTGAAGAAGGTGTCCATCCGTTCACCAGTCTTGCATCCAGTTGAGCCTCCAGCGAAGAGGGGTTCCCAGGATTTGGGTTCTAGTATATTACCTCAGTCTTCCCCCAGCTGAGGTACACTTCCCTGCCCCACACTGCTCCTTCCCTAGTTACGAAAGGAAGCCGTTGCAGAATTCTGAGCAAAACTTTAAAAGCAGGCTCATGGTATTAATTTAATGATGAGGGTTTGACTAATCCTTCATAATTCAGAATGCCTGTGATGCAGGTGTCCTTTGGATGAGGCTCACTTGCGACTATCTCCCTCTGGAAGCTTGGTGCTCCAGAATGTCACTTAGCTAGTGTGAGTGAACCTGGCCAACTGTGCAGCAACCGCATTGCAAGGGGACTTTACTGTTCTCTACTGTCTTTGTGTCCACATTCCACTGTGTATAGTGTATACTCTTGGGTATTCACATATTTGAGGATTCTGGCAGGTCTCCAGTTATCTCCTGCCTCTTGAAGTCAATCACCCAGACAGGCACCTTCATTGCCCAATCCCACTCCTCCATCCCCCAGCAGAGTTCCCTCTTACGTCTTTGCTAAAGCCTCCTGCCTGCTCTGCTCCTAACATGACACAGCCAACCATATTCTTTGCAGGATCCTCTGCTGACAATCTAGCTTTGCCCATGCTCTCTTTAAGTGGGCTCCAAGGAAGTGCTTCTGTTTCTCAGCCCTTTTCCAAGATACGTATTTATCCCAGAATTCTCCTCCCCACTCCTCTGAAAGATTAACCTCCACCTTTTCATGGGGAGCGGGGCAGCGAGGATAACTAACTGTGGAATGTCGGCTCAGCTACCTGCACAGGCGTGACACTAACCTTCCTACGTGGGGATGAGAGGAGAAGAGGGAAGGAATACAGATGAACTCCATACCAACAATGCAGTCAGGGTCACAGCACTTCACCCTAGAGGTATGTGCCCAAGCCTTTCAAAACTCTCCACACCCTCGGGGAAATATCTCAGCCCTGTGATTCCCACAATCAACCCTGGTCTCTGTCCCAGTATCAAAGCAGGTGTGGATCTACTGTAAAGCTAACGAAGCTCTAAAATCCAGGGACTCTCCTTGCACTGGCTCCTCCATGGCTTTTGAAGGGCCCTAGCAATGGGATCATACAGCCCATATATTTTTGTAAAATTGGCAGTATATATGTGTGTATACCAATTTATATGGTGTATGTATATAGTATAATATATAATATTATTAATGTATAATATATAACAGTTGTATATATAGTGTGTATATATATATTATATATCATTGATACATATAGTATGTATATTATATACAAGTCACTGGGTCCACCTGAAATGTATACTATATAACTTACAAATAATAAAATATACATATATAAATTTCTGACAACCATAATTTAAGATGACAGTCTCTTTCCACTCTCCCTCCTCCTCTATCATGCATCCCTCAGAGGTCAGGGAGCCCTGGAGTGCTCATGGGCATTTGGGGGATCTCGCTGAGAAGAATTCAAGTTGGAGATACACTTGGTGTGCATTTAGGGGAATGTTTGTGTTCATTTCCACGTGCAGTTCAGTGATGGTGAGCCGTCCCACTGTAAGAATGGCCTCGACAGCCCTCTCTGCCAGCTCACCCAGTGCCCCAACCTGAAGGTGCAGAGGGGACATTGTGCTATGAACCTGGCACCAGCACCATAGTGCTCAGCACCAGAACTATCCAGGTAAAGGAGAAAAAACAAGGATTAAAAGGTGGAAGCTAGTACATGGAAAAATTCTTCCAACTCTTACAGCTCTAATACGAAAGAAGCTTGATTAAGGTTTTCCCAGATTTGACAATAATCCTAAAATTGTATACAACATGACCAACAATGAGTTGTGAAGCTGAAAGAAACTTTGCTAAACTATCAATAGCTTAGAAAAAAATTTCAAACACATTAAAGACAATTGTCTTTCTATTTTCTCCAAATAAAGTGAAAGTGTAAAATTATTGTCATATGAAGAGAAAATCAAAATGTATGAAGACCAAAGCTATAGGAAAAAAAGTATTATAAAGGTATGTCAGGCAACGAACTAATAAAGATATTATGGTTTTTTTCTGGATAAGCAAATATTTGCTTTTATACTAAATTTTAATTACCACTAAATGGTAATTTTGCATTCTTTTTCTTAAAGAGGACACTTCAAATTACATGTGTCAAGC
Source organism: Neophocaena asiaeorientalis asiaeorientalis (assembly GCF_003031525.2). Taxonomy (NCBI): domain Eukaryota; kingdom Metazoa; phylum Chordata; class Mammalia; order Artiodactyla; family Phocoenidae; genus Neophocaena; species Neophocaena asiaeorientalis. The sequence continues at coordinate 766,570 of NW_020173955.1, read as the reverse complement.
CCCGCAAAACGTGGATTCCACCAACGGAGAGGCCCTTTGCATGAGACTCTCTCCCCACTTGTTTCTCATACCCGTGCCTCTTTCCCAGTGTCTTGCTTCCCTGCACCTGCATAGTGATCTTCATAGAACCCCTGAGTGGCTTCAGACATTTGTGTCATAGACAGTCTTTGAATTATAATGTGGGTGCTGGATAGAATGTTACCACTTATTTGGACCAGCACCCATTTTACAGATGAGGAAAATGAGACCCAAAGAGGCAAAGTGAATTTCACAAGGTCACACAGCAAGCTGGTGGCAGAACTTAAACACAGCACCCTGACTCCTCGTCCGGTGCTCTTTACATTGTTACTTGTAATCTATTTGTTATTCCAGTGGTTTGCAAACAAACCAGTGCATCAAAATTCCCTGTTTGTTTGAAATGCAGTTTTCTGGGCCCCACTCCCAGAAATTGTAATTCATTAAAGCTAGGTCTAAATATCTACGTTTTAAAAAACCTCTCTAAGTGAAGCTAAGGCAGAGGTGGATGGGGCTAGTATCCCAACCTTCTTATTTCTCGAATCCTACACTTTCTCTTCACGAGCGCACCGGGGCACGAACCCGTGTCCCCTGCATCGGCAGGCGGACTCTCAACCACTGCACCACCAGGGAAGCCTCTTCTTAGTTTCTTACTGTCCCACCTCCCACCAGATACACACACACAGACACACACACGCACGCTTGCACGCAATACTGTGGTCTTTTTTCCTATCACATTTAGCTTACAAGCCATTTATAAGGATAAATACCTAGTGAGGCTCAAGGATTATCTAGAGTCTAAACAGCAAATAGACCACAGATCCCATACCAGGATTTCTGCAAAATAATTCCCGGTAGATTTCACAAATGCTTACTTGTCCTCCATATGAAATATAAAAGCTGGACCTGTCATATCCAGTTTCATTACTGACCATGGGGATAACCACAGGGTGAACCAGAGAATAGCTGGTGTGATTAAGTTCTGACTCAGGCCTTTAACACCATCTTGATGATAACTAGTAGTGATCTGATCTGTCAGCTCCAGATATCTGGGGCCTCATGAGATTGGCAACCAGAACAGGACACACACTCCTAATTTCCAAACAAAGTGGATGCCATTTGAGGCCTTAACAATCATGGTCCCTGAACTTCACCTGCCCCTGGTAGGCCAAGTTATTAGCAGAGGACAGCTTTTTCCTAGTGGAATAATGTATATGAAACTCTTTACCAATTCTCAGAAGCAGTATAAATGCAGTGTTTCTATTCACTATTTTTATAAGGCCCAGATCTGGAAGTCCTCGAAAGGTGTTCCTGAGCCCAGAGTAATCAGCTGGTGCTCCCCTAAAGCACGTTAAGTGTGGACCTGACTAACAACTTGACCCAAAGAAACCCTCACAGTAATACCATTCTATTTTTATAAGAGCTACAGGGAAGACTATTAATGGCAATGCTTTTTGTTATTAGTAACCAAGCTTGCCAAAAACAGTACCTTGTGGTGTTCAGGTTCTCACACCCCTGAGACACGAGAGACCTCTGGGGCTCAAACCAACCAGCCCCCAGGAACTGTTGGCTTCTTTTGCTACAGAAGTTTTGCTATATGAAAAGCGTGACTTTTTTATGTCCTTTGGCCTTCCTTCTTCCTCTGCGTTCAGTGTCCCCAAACTAAATTCAAAAGAGAACCTAAAGCCTATGTGTTTCTCTAAATAGGCGTGTAGTTAGTGCTCTAAGAAGAAATGTCATCCTTACCTTCATGACCATAGTGGTCCTGATTCTAGGGGTAACAGCTAAACAGCAGCTTGTCCCAGTGGTTTAGGAAGTTCTTTTCTCCGTTTTCAGGATAAAAATAAAGATTACTCAGATAGATCTGTGATTCTGTCTTGGCAGAGAGTTTCAGAGTCTGGGAACCAGAGTCTATTGGATGAACATTCAGAGGCTTAATTTCAGAATCTCAAATGACAGAAACATTCTCACTGACTGCAGTGACGGCCAGAATACTTGGCTAGTTTTGATATTTTAAACTAACAGCCTTAAAACAATAGTGAATACCATCTCTTGAATTTCCTTATTTCAAAATGTACTCTTAGACTGCCTCCACAAAAAAAAAGTTGAAGTTCCGTCCCTGAGAAAATTACCTAATAAATTATCAAGAACATTTTTTGATACACAAAGAACTATACTAAGTACCTTGGTGCCAAAGAATAGGACACAATTTCCATCGGGAGGACCCTACAATCCAGTCAGGGAGTCAAAACATGTTCACTGGTTTCACACAAACAGAATACGAGAAGTACCACAAAAGAGGGACAAACAAGCTATAGGATTTCAGATGCAAGAGATTACTTCTAGCTGAAGAGACTCCAAGAAGATCTTACAGGAGGTGACATTTGAGCTGGGTCTTACAGCGTGTGTACAGTCTCGCTACTAGATCTGCTGAGTGTTTCTCCAATTACCCATTCAATAACGTTTTCTTGCCGGTGGAGCTCATGGTCATGCCTCGTGTGAGTTTTCTATTGCTGTATAACACATACCACAAATTTGGTGGCTTAAAACAACACACATTTGTCATCTCATAGTTTCTGTTGGTCAGGAGCCTGGACATGGAGTAGCTAGGTTCTCTGTTCAGGGTCTCAAGATGTCAGCTGGTCTATGTTCTCATCTGGAGTTCTTCTGAGTTCACTCAGGTTGTTGGCAGAATTTTCTTGCAGTTGTAGGACTGAGGCCCCTGTTTTCTTACTGGCTGTTGTTTGGGGTTGCTCTCAGCTCTTAGAGGTCACCCTCATATTGTAGCCACATGGCCTTCTCACAACATGGCATCTTATTTTTTCAAAGCCAGCAGGAGAATCTCTCTCTAATTTAGGGAAGACCTGACCGTCCTTTAAAGGACTCACCTGATAATGTCATGCCCACCAGGGTAATCTCCCTTTTATTAACCCAAAGTAACTGATTAGGGACCTTAATTACATCTGCAAAATCCCTTCACCTTTGCCATCTCACGTAACCTAATCACCCCAGTAAAATCCCATCATATGTACAGGTCCCCCACACTCCTAAGGGGAGGGACGTGTACACCAGGAGGCAGAATCTTGGGGTCCATCTCGAGGCCATTCTTCCTACTACATGATTCAAGCAAAAGTGTAAGCTTTAACATCCATGTGTTACACAAACCTTACTACAAATTCCATCTCTGTCTATAAATTTAAACCACTAGGACTATAAGTGGCAAAGAAAGTGATGGTGAATGTGGAAAGAGAGGTAGTAGATTGAACTTTCAAACACAGCTGTCACAACATAGTGAATGTTCACTACACTTAATACATATTCACTACATTACTACAGTAGAGTACATAGTACACTACAAGAGTGCACGAATGCACACACACACACACACACACACACACACACACACACACACCACAGGCTGTTTTTACAATAGGACATTGAACCCTCCTCCTAATGTGTAGTGGGGTCTATGTCACCCCCTCTTGGACAGAATTTTGTAACTGCCTTGGCCAGTAGATTATGACAGAGTAACACTAAATGACTTCTGAGACGAGGTCATAAAAATAATATGCACTTCCACCTTATCTCTTGAGACGTTCTCTCTTGGAACCCAGCCACCAGGCTGTGAGAACACCAGTCTCATAGAAAAGCCACATGAAGGCGTTCCGGCCAACAGTCCCAGTTAAGGTCCCAGCCAACAGCCAGCAATAAACAGCAGACATGTGAATGAATGAGTTTCAGATGACTCCAACCCCCAACTGTGGAGTCACCCCTCACCTTCAAGCCACCCCAGCAAGTGCCATGCTGAAATCCCAGATTCATGAGCAAAACAAATGATTGTTGTTTCAAGCCACTTAATTTGGGGTGACTTGCTAAGCAGCAATACAGAACTGGAACACACGTGGAATGGCAAGCTGGACCCTGGCCGCTCTGTACACCCCCAGAATCAAAAGGAAACCCTTCTGTTGCCAGGAAGGTGGAGGTGTTAAAGAGTCTGATGCCCAGCATCCTAGCAATTATAAGCCATTCTAACCTTCCTTGCTTTAATCTGGGGCCCCCTCCACACAGCAGATTACGAACACTGAGCTGCTGTCACAAGGAGCTTGACATGCTGTTCCAAGGCAAAAGAGGAAGCAGGGCGGCTGGAGAGATGCATGAAGAACAAAAGAACCAGAGAAAGAGATGCAGAGGAAAAAAGAGGCTGACTTTTAAATTGGAGCCTGAAATGCAAATACACGTGTAAATGGGAGAAAGACAGAGGTTTTAATGTAAGATACCCCCTCCACACACACACACACCCTTAGCTGCCAGCAAGAGGTAGCCCAGCCTCTACCCTCTCTCGTCCTCTCAGGTTTGGGAAAAGGAATTTGGTTTTCAAACACCAACTGAATTTTTTATTGCCATGCCACGTCCCTGGTTCTCTACAAAGCATGTAATACCAGCTGTTTGGCTGCATCTCAAGAGGCAGTGGAATAAGAAAGGCTTTTCACATGTGTTCTTGCTTATTTGGCTGGGTGTGGGAGACAGGGTTTCTGAAGGATCTGGAAATCTAGCATAGATGGGGCAATGGGGGGTCACTCTGGACAGCAAGAGTAAATAGTGCATGACACACCAAACGCACACATACTGTACACACAACACACGCACATGGCACACATAGGCCACATACACACAGCACATATACACTACACTACACCCACACTACACGCACATACGCACCACACACACACAGCCATTTAATCTTTGGAAAGAGAAACACAGTGATATGTAGGGTTTGACTTAAACACTTGTAAGAACCTAAGTAAAATTACAAATCCTAGAATTATAATATTTTGCAATCATTTAATCCAACCTCTCTATTTCACAGGCAAAGAAGCTGGGGTTTAGCCAGAAGTAGGAGGCTGGAGCTTTTTCCTCCCATCTCAGTGCTAGGGAAGCCCTCACTGTGCCTCTCCTAGAGTTTTAGAAAGATCCACTCTGATTGAGACTTCAGCCGCAGTCACGCACATACACTTATCTGTGCGACTGTTGTTTTGACTTAAGTTTAAAGAAAAAGAAAGGAAGGAATTTGTTGCTTCCTCTCATTACCCATGCAGAAAACCATGGGCTTCCTTTTGCTCCCAACACATGCAGTCTTGTCATTTATTTTTCAATTTGAGCACCAAATCCAGATCCAAAAACTCCAAGGATAAAGTTGCTGTGACAGCTGAGGCGCAGAGCAAAGTGAGAAAATGTAGGCCACAGGAAACCTCTCATCACTCAGATGCCACCCTTCACTTTGGGGCCCAAGAGACAGTGTCTGAGCCCCTGAACCACGTATCCAGGAGGCCGGCCTCTCATTGGATCCTCTACCCAAGGCATCCTGGGACACCTCAGGAAGGCAAACCCATGGGTCTCTCCATGGATGGTGCCGCTCAGAAGCCCTGCCAGTCACTGGCCATTTCATCACCGGCTCCTCCCGGCCGCCCTGAGTCTGCTTAGACAAGGCACGTCCACATCAAGTCAACTTTTGAATCCTGGGCCCAGCGAGAGAAAGAAACCAATTTCCCCTCAACCTCGTCTCCCAGGAGCTCAGGCTGCTTCACAATCAGGTTAATCATTTTCCATAGAGACGCAGCTCTGCCCACCAAGAGAAACTTCTGCACCTGGAACCAGGAAAGCTCCCCCCAACTCCGTCCCAGCCCAGTCCGGCCCCACCTCAGTTCCTCTGATGGATCTTCCTTTCCACACCATCCTCACCCCTCTCAGGGCCAAGGACCTTCTGTTGTGGGGGGACTTACAAGCGCCCCGGGCTGTTGTTGAAGGAGTCTGCCGAGCTGCGGATGGAGCTCAGCAAATGTCTTGGCCATGGGAAGTCTTCTTTTCCATGGTTGATGGGAGACCCTCGCCAAATAGCAGGTACATTAGTCTGCTAGGGCCACCATAACAGAATACCCCGACTGGGTGGCTTACACAACAGAAATTAATTTTCTCACAGTTCTAGAGGCTAGAAGTCCAAGATCAAGGTGTCAGCGGGCCTGGTTTCTCCTGGGGCCTCTCTCCTTGGCTTGTGGATGTCTGCCTCTTCACTGTGTCCTCACATGGTCCTTCCTCTGTATACACACATGCCTGGTATCTCTTTTTGTGTCTGTGTTTTCTCTTCTTATAAGGATGCCAGTCAGATTGGATTAAGGCCTACCTTAACGGCCTCATTTTAATTTAATCACCTCTTTAAAGGCCCTATCTTCAAATTGAGGGCTTCAACATATGAATGAGAGGAGGGGACACAGTTCAGCCCATAATAACGGGAGAAGACCTGCCTGGCACACAAGTGATATTCCCAGTCAAATGGTGCAGGATGGCCCTCGTAGCAAGGCACCCCAGCTCTCTCCCCCTCCAGGGCAGGAGACCCCCGAGTAGTCTCCCTGGAGAGTAGGGGGCTGGGCAAAGGATGGCTTCCCCTTTCTCACCTTTCTTGTCTGTGCCATGGCATAAACTCTGTGCACCTAGGCCCTCAGAGCCCTGTCTTTTGATTTGCAAAAACCTGATTTGGAAGTTTATAATAACCTCAATATCAGTATTTTCTTCTTTTTGTATTCTTACTATAACAAGCCCACTAAAAGAAGAACCCAGAATGCAAGGGGAGAAAGAACAGCACAAAGATTAATATTTCAAGACCCCCTTGCTTTGTACTTTTTAATGTAGAGCTCTTCAAGATTCATGGTCCTAATTTGGGGGGCTAATTTCAGAGCATTCCCATTATACTTTTCTTAATGACGACCAAAGACCTGAGAAACAGGAGGTTGGAAACTTTGACCAAGACTAACTGTGAGAATGAAATCAGATAATGGCTGAATATCAAAGTGCCTGGCACAGAGCAGTACCTAAATCTAAACCTCTCTGCACCAGATTTGCTCATCTGTGAAATGGGGATAATTATTAGGTACACAGGTTATTTTAATGCAGAAATCTCATGCTTCACACATAGTACATGCTCAGTAAATATTCATTAAACTTTTAAAACCTTCTATTGTTTCAGGACTCTGAATTATGTCCAGTAGTGTCCAGATTTAGAGCAATGATTACAACAGCAACACTGTAATTCCTTGGGGTTTATAGAGTGTATAATTTCTCCTTTCCCTGGAGGCCTTAGTATCAAGTCTTCAAATCAAGTACCACTTGGTTTTTTTTTATATATATATTTTCCTCTTTCAGCCTACAAAGGCAGAAGTAGTGACTCCAGAATTTCTATATAAGAGGTGTCAATTGTATTAAAAAGAGATTAGTCCAGGGGACTTGAAGATGCATTTACATAAAATATAGCTGTTTTACACATTCATATGCAGGTTTTTGGGTGAACATGTCTTGATTTCTCTGGGATAAATGCCCAGGAGTATAGTTGCTGGATTGTATGGTAGCTGCATGTCATTTTTTTAAGAAACCACCAAACTGTTCTCCGGAGTGGCTATGCCAATCGACTTTCCCACCAGCAATGAGCAAGGGACCCAGTTTTTTCATATCCTTGCCAGCATTTGGTAGTGTTGTCACTACTTTTTATTTTAGCCATTCTGATAGGTGTGTAGTGATGTCTCACTGCGGTTTTAATTTGCCTTTCCCTAATGGCTACTGATACTGAACATATTTTCAGATGTTTATTTGCCATCTGTATGTCTTCTTCAGTGAAATGTCTCTTCATGTCTTTTACCCATTTTCTAATTGGATTCTCTGTTTTTTTATTATTGAGTTTCAAGAGCCCATTATATATTCTAGATATTAGTCTCCTTTGTCAGATATGTGGTTTGCAAATTTTGTCTCCCACTCTGTAATGTGTCTTTTCATCCTCTTCCCAGGGCCTTTTGCAGAACAAAAATTAATTTTGATGAAGTCCAGTTTATCAATTTTTACTCTTATGAATTGTGCTTTTAGTGACAAGTCTAAGAACTCTCTACTTAGCCCAAGATCCGGAAGCTTTTACCCTATGTTTCTTTCTAAAAGTTTTATGGTTTTATATTTTACTTTTAAATCCATGATCCATTTTAAGTTAATTTTTGTAAAAGATGTGCAACTTAAGTCAAGGTTCAATTTTTTAGCCTATGGATGTCCAATTGCTACAGCACCATTTGTTGAAAAGTCGATCTTTCCATCATTGAACTGCTTTTGTACCTTTCTCCAAAATAAGTTGGACATATTTGTGTGGGCTTATTTCTGGGTTCTCTGTTCTGTTCCTTCACCATTATCACATAGTCTTGATTACTGTAGCTATATAATAAATCTTGAAATCAGGCAGACTGAGTCCTCCTACTTAATTCTTCTTTTTCAAGATTATTTTAGCTATTCTAGTTCCTTTGCCTTCTGATCTAAAATTTAGAATATTCTTGCTGTATCTATAAAAGCTCCTTTTGAGATTTGGACAGGAGTCACGCCAAGCCTGTATCCAGTTTGGGGAGAATTTACATCTTTACTTTGTTGAATCTTCTCATCCGTGGAAGATGGCATGTTTCCATTAATTTAGATATTCTTTGATATCTTTCATCAGTGCTATGTAGTTTTCACTATAAAGTCCTGAATGTATCATATCAGGTTTACACGTAAGCATTTCTCTTTTTTTGCGCAATTATAAGTAATATTGTATTTTTAATTTCAGTGACCATGGTTCTTATATTTCATATAGAAATACAATCTATTTTTGCATGTTGTTTTGCATCTTGTATCATGTGCATCTTGTATTCTGTGACCTTGCTGAACTTACTGCTTCTGGGAGGGTTTTTTTGTATAGATTCCTTGGGATGTTCTACACAGTCACTCGTGTTATTTGCAAATAGGGACAGTTTTATTTCTTCTTTACTGATCCATATGCCTTTTATTTCCTTTTCTTGCATTATTAATTTTTTTCCTTCCAGTCTATTTCTCTCTGTCATTCAGACTGGGTAATGTCTATTGTTCTCTCTTTCAATTCACTGATTCTTTCCTCTGTCTCTTCCATTCTGCTGTTGAGTGCACTCAGTGAGTTTTTTGTTTTCATTTTGTACTTTTCAGTTCATTTGTTTCTTCTTTGCATGCTTCTATTTCTTTTCTGAGACTTTCTATTTCTTTGCTGAGGTTTTCTTTTTTTCTTTTTTCACTTTTTTCAAGGGTGTTCATAATTGCTGTTGAAATACATTTTATCATGGCTGCTTAAATCTTTGTCAGATAATTCTAAAAATCACTGTCATCCCAGTGTTGACATCTATGTTCATTCAGTTTGAGATCTCCCTGGTTCTTGGTACGATGAGTGGTTTCTGATTGACTCTTTGATGTGTTCATATTATGTTATGAGACTGGATCTCATTTAACCCTGTTTTAGCCAGCTTTCTCTGACACAACTCTAGCAGGTGAGAGAGGAATGCCATCTCATGACTCCTGGGTGGAGGTAGAAGTCCAGGTTCCCTCACTCAGCCAGTGAAAAGGGAGGGCAGTGTTCTTTGTTACTGCTGGGCAGGGGTGGGAGTTCCAGGTCCTCACATGGTCATCACTGACACTGTGGTGGGGATGGCCTCATCACTGCTGTGTGATGGTGAAAGTCCTGACTCTTCTCTAGGCCTCCTCTGATACCACCCCAGCAAGGAGGGGGATGGGTACCTAATTATAACTAGGTGGAGGTAGAAGTCCAGGCTCCCCATGTGGTCTTTATCCAAGAACCCATAGTTAGTAAGTTGTGGAGCTGGGACTCAGGCCCAAGTATCTTAGTCTCCAGAGTCCAAGGTCTTAACTGCTCCATCATAATGCTAGAAACTGTGATTATAACTTTACACAAGTACTTTTTTTTTTTTTTTTTTTTACAAGTACTTTTATATATGGCCAAAGACTGGGGAGTTATGGAAGCATGAGAATAGTAATTCTGCTGGAGGGAAATATGATGACCCTTTTTATTTAAAACATATTTTAAAGTACTTTTGCCTCCAGGGAAATGGAGTAGACATACTGTTCTCTATTCCTCCCACTAGGTACTTCTGGATATTATATGTAAACCAAACATGAGAAAACTCTGAAAGGTATAGAGAAGAAGGCAAACAGGCTAGGCACCTCAGGGTCTGAGGAGTGACAGTGGTGTGTCCTCTGGTTTACGCTTAGTCTTCATAAGCCTATATTTCCTCATCTATGAAATGTATATACTAATAGTACCTCATGAGGTTACGAGGATTCAGGGAGAAAATTAATGTTAAATACTTGTCAGAAGGGTTTGGCCTGTAGGAAGTGCTTAATGTTAGAACCATCACTGTTCTTAACTGTCATATACACCTGTGGGTCCAAGCATTGGCTTTTAATGCAAGGAAATCCCTGTTGCCTGTGAGTTGTTTTATCATTTTCAAGTTTTCCATTTCCATTTGGATCGATTCCACTAACATCTGTGAGGTTGTAGATTTTGAAGCTTTTTTCTAAAGCTTTTGTTGTCCAGCTGCTCTAAATGACAGTCTACTGGCTCCATCAGAATGATCTGGAGCCCTTGTTACAATTACAAAGTTCCAGGACCCATCAACCTACTGAATCAAAAAGTTTTTGGTAGACTCAATATAATCCCTTTCATTCTTAACATTCCTGGACTGTTTCCCCTTTGCTTATCCTTTTGCTTTCTTACTGACTTCTATGATTTAGAATGCTTCTTTCTTACTTGTTTCTGAAATTCTGGTTTGATAAAACTTCCTTCAAGTGAAGCATAAATTCTCCTATCCAGATTCCTTAAAAACAAATCAAGTAATGGCATTAACATTCTGTTTTGTTTCCATTTGAAGCCTTAATTATGTAAATTAAATGATTTTTAATAACATTCAAAAGTTGAATTAAGTGAGACCTCAGATCCATCATCTTGCATCTATTTGTGAAGGTTCATATTACCGGCCACTCTAAAACATCTTAATGCCATAATACCTGTGCTGAATATTTTCCATTTGTCCTTCCATATCCATTCACCTCTCTTTCTCATCCTGCTGAGGGCTTCAGGAGATTGACCTTTACAGATTGCATTAACTAACCTCTGGCTGTTGGACTGGGTCAGTGGGAAGCACCCCAGGAAATCAGAGGGTGAGTAGAACTCATCAAGGTCAGGATATTCATTTCCTGTTCCCTTTCTGCTGGGTCACCATGGATTGACTGTGTCTCCCTTTGAAAGGTCATAGCTCTACAAATGGCAGGCAGCCATTTCCTACAGCAGTCTCTCTGGGTTCTATCTGGGTCCCCCCTAGAAATGGCGCCATTGTTGCTAGTCCTGGGTACTACACCATGCCCTGTTAGCTTCCCTTGGTACATCACACCTTTGAAAATATCCCCTTTATTAAGCACTCCTGACTATGCTAAAGAGTAAAACCTTGACTGACATAATATCCTACCCAATTCTGTGTTTTCTTTCAACATTCCAAGGGCGACTTCTATAAGCTTTTCATTTTAGAAAGTGAACAAATGTGTGATCAACAAGTTGACCTTTAAACAAGTATCAACAGGATTTCTCTACGAGAGGAGGTACAATTAGTAAAGTGAGCATGTGGAACATATTCAATATTTAGCCTCAATTGTTATCAAAACAATAAGCAACAATGAACTTTGTTTTCTACTGGTCAATTCCCATTATGCTGGCAAAAATATAAAAGATAATGAGATTACTAGTTCCGGTGAGGATGCAGGGACTGGTACACTCATACTTTGTTAACAGGTATAACCCCTGGAAACTGTGTTAATTGATACAACTCTCACAAAGCCACTCAGCAACATATTTTGAAAATCATTCACTGTTCATACCCTTTGACACAATAATTCTGCCACTGATAGTTCATCTAAGAGGAGATAATTTATAAAAATTAAAGGGCTATATTAATGTTTAAGTTACTTAATTATTTAAAATAAAGCAGAAAACAAGATTGGAAATGACTTAGATGTCTACTGATTGAAAAACTGTTGAGTAAAGAAAATGATAATTAAGAAAATTAATGATAAGAAAATTTAAAATGAGAGGAAATTCTTAGGGTATAATGCTAAGTTCAAAAGCATACTTCAAAACTGTAATGATGCTATAACTATGTAAAATGATAAATACATGTGATCAAGGACTAAAATGGAACAACTAAAATAAAAAGAATTGATTTTTAAGATGATAGAATTATGGTTGAGTATTTCTTCATTTCACTGATTTTGTCTATATAACTAATTTTTAAGGGGTCAAAGGATAAAATAATAATATATATACAATGTAGTATGTATTGCAGTAATATAATATACTCTGTTATACACCATTATATACCATACTACATGGTATTACATTTGGCACTTACCTACAGCATGGATGCAATGTAATCCTCATTCCATACATGAGGAAACTGAGGCTCTGAGAGGTTAAGTAAACTGGCTCAAGAACACCATGAAAATAAGAAGTGGAGCAGAGAGTCAGCCACAAAGCCTGCAGTAGCACTGTTTGCTACAAGATCTGGCCCTGACCCAATGCACCCTTCTACAGGCTTTCTTCCCCTACTTTCATAGCACAGTTCTTGACTGTTCTCCTCTGACCGTCCCTGTTGAATCCCAAGAGCATGAGCCTGGAATGAAGGCATTTCCACAGTTCTATTCTTGGCTTTCCCCCTCTTTAGACTTCATCTGTTAGAACACTGAGCTATCCCTAGAGCTGTAACTCCATCTCTCTGTAGATCCAGACCCCTTCGTTCTCTTGCATTTGAAACCTGAATTTCCAACTGCCTGGTAGGCCTTCACATATGTTGGCATCTCAACCTAAACACATCCAAGACCAGAGCATCCTCTACCTTCAAAGTACTTTCTTACCCCCCTAACCTTCAACCTCCATTATGATACCATCATTCTCCCCAGTGACCCAGGTGTAAAACCTCTTTGAATTCCTCCCTGTTCCTCCCTCACATTCCATCACTTGTCAAGGCACGTAGATTCTGGCCTCACTTTGCTTATTGCATCCTTCCCCACCTTTCCTATTCCCACTGCCTCTCTCCAAGTGCTGGTCTCATAAACTTTCAACTGGACTGTCATAATCCTCACAATTCGTTTGGACTCATAAGTTCACTAGTTTTTGCATCAGAAGTACACATACACACATATTCCCAGGCCCAAGGCACACCTACTGAATCAGAGCCCTTCGAAGTACAATAAAGTTGGGAATTTCTTTTTAATCTCCAAGTGATTCTGATATGTAGACAGGTTGAGGTGCCCCTGACTTACTGATTCCTTGCCTCTAGTTTTTTCTTGAAGCACCCTCTTCCCCAAATATTGATCCAGGTTGTACACGGCTTTCAGAAATGTTTCTAAAGCATCTGCTTACATTATTCTTTTCAAGAACTCCAATGGCTCCCCACTGCCCCGGCAGCACCTTCCTGCTATCAGGTGTTATGACGGAAGGAGGGTGGGAGGAGTCCTGTTCCTTTAAAGCAGAACTTCTCAGCCTTTAATAAACAATTATACATTGTGAATGTTCAAGAAGGAGAGATATATGTATAGTTCCCAAATTTATCTGACCATGGAACCTTTCTTTTGCAAAACATCTCATTGCTCTAGGGTTCTAAGAAAGCCTTTGGGAAAGGCTAGCACGGGATAAATTCCAAACTCCTGAACCTGGCCCAAGTCAGCCTGTGGTCAAACGCAAGTCTGCCTTTCCAGCCTTGTCACGCACAGCTTCCAAATACCCTACCCAGAATGAACCATTCACTCTTCTATCAACACATCTTGTTCTTTCTCTCTTGAGGTAGAAAGGGCTTTATCATGACAGTCAAACAGAAGTCCACCACTCTGGGTTCTTGTCCTCTCAATCACAGGCCCATTTCTACTTACCAAACTAAAATGTATGTTTATGCAATTTAAACTGACCTTTAACTAGAAAAAAAAGGCCAGGTTTCCCTTCTATACCTAAGAATGGTATCCACGATGCATGTGTACACACGCTCAGGTGCACGTTCACAAATGTGTACACACTAAGGAAGTCTTGATTATTTGGTGCTGCAGGGTATGGAACTGACTTTTGTCCTTGATATTCTTATTTGTTTACTAGAGAAACTTATTGGATTGTTGGGAAATAATGACATAAATATTACCAGGAGTTACTCAGACAGACTCCATAAAGTTATCTTCTTCCATTCAATTTCTGCAAAGTTGAGACCATCAGACAAATAACTCCTTGACTTCTGGGTCACAGGGACCACTGAAAACAACTTAAGGATTAAAAGAGGAATTTCAGAGTTTTCTTTCTTTCTTGTGGTTAATCAAATCCTCAGGATATTTGAAATTTGATCTCCCTCAAACCCTAAATGCAGTGACTTCTTGGGACAACTGAGTCACCCTTGTTTAGAACCAGGCTCCTTAGATAAGCACCCATGATAAGGAAATTAGGCAATGTGTATGAGTGCTTCCATTGCGTGAAACAGAAACCAAATTACAGTGCCTAAAACAAGCAGCTTATTTCCCTTACATAAGAATTGCGGGGATGGCACTCCAGGTTAGCCATCCAAGGGTCCTTGATTCCATCAAGGACCAGATTCCTCCTAACTTTCTGCTCTGCCATGATTAGCGAGTAGCTTCTGCCCTCATTATGTCCATGCTCCAGTAAGAAAGAAGGAGGGAGAACAAAGAACTAAAGGCACTGGCCAGCTCTTTATGGGGAAGACAGTGGCTTTTCTGAAAGCCCCATCAATGAGGCTTCCACTGAAATCACATGGACATTATATGACTACCATGACAACAAGGAAGTCTGGGGAATAGAGCATTATAGCTGGCAAGTAGCCGCTCACCTCAAATAGGTTCTTTTTGTAAGGAAAGGAAAAAAAAGGGGGGATAGATATTAGGTAATCAGTGGGAAGTGTCTGATGTAAAGGAAGCACCAAGCTACCTGCACTAGCAGGCAAAGTCCTTGTAATTTCTATATGGATATAACCCCAAAAATCAGGCATCTAAAAAGCATCTAAATAAATGTGTGGTTCTGTTTACCTGCCTGTATTGCAATGTGCACACACACCCAGCTTGTATTCAGGAGTTCCTTCTCTATATATAACATTTAGCAAATTGCTTACGTAAGGATTACTGAACATTCCTGAGATCTCCTAGTCACTAAACATTTAAAATAAACTTTCAGCAAACGAAACATAAAGCATAGTGTGTTCTGAAAATTGAAGTTGTTATAAAAGCTGATCTGGAAGAACTCCTTTTGCCCAGGGACAAAAAGATTGATAGACATTTGAGTGACAAGTTTTTTAGTGAATACCACTAATTCATGCATTGACACACAGCATGAAGAGGGGAAGAACTGTCTTCCTTACCTTGCTGTTACTGAATCCACTATAGTTTTTTAGTAGAAAATGTTTTAAAAGAGTCCAGTGTGAGCTGACCATGTATTAAATGACTTGGATTTAAGAATTTGGGCAAGCTTCAGACATAACTTCCTAACAAGGCAGACAAAAGAAATGTTAACAGCAAATAACTGGGCCAGTGAAAAGGAACGACTCATTCTTTCTGTAAAGATCCAAAAGAAATAATCATTAAAGACACACTCATTGGGACTTCCCTGGGTGGTGCGGTGGTTAAGAATCCACCTGCCAACACAGGGGACCTGGGTTCGATCCCTGGTCTGGGAAGATACCACATGCTGTGGAGCTACTGAGCCCGTGTGCCGCAATTACTGAGCCTACGCTCTAGAGCCCGCAAGCTACAGCTACTGAGCCCGCGTGCCTAGAGCCCATGCTCCGCAACAAGAGAAGCCACCGCAATAAGAAGCCCGCACACCGCAAAAAAGAGTAGTCCCCGCTCGCCACAACTAGAGAAAGCCGGTGTGTAAGCAACGAACTGTCACTGTGTGACCCAACGCAGCCAAAAATAAATAAATAAAATTTATTTTTTAAAAAAAAGATACAATCATTTTCCAAATTGCTTTATTGCAGTTTCATGCAAGGCTTTCAGGAGCTTTGCACTCATGTGGTGTGACAGCCAAGCCCAGAGAATTGAGTTGGCATCCTTCTCCCTCTGTGACTCAGGCCGGGTAGCTCTTTTCAACAGCACTTGTTAATCTTGTTAAATGATAAGTGCCTCTTGGTTTTATGAACCATGCTCACTTTCCCTTCCAGCACTCACTGACCTTGCTTTGTGTGGCTTGAATGTCATCTCATGAAAGAGGTGTACAGTTAATTCTAGGACAACACCAGGCCGAAGAGAGTGTGTGTGTGTGTGTGTGTGTGTGTGTGTGTGTGTGTGTGTGTGTGTGTGTGTGTGTGTGTGGCTTGCATCACAGGGGAGAGGCACAGGGCCAAGGGTCGATATCAGATGCCCATCAAATTGATTTTAGATCTATCTGTGACCAAATATCTTTTAGAGATTGAATTTTGGTGACCTGGATGTTGCATTCTGTCTTTGTTTTTTAGAAGAAGAAAATAAATTTATCCTAGGGTTGGTTCAGCTGAGTGGAGATGCACCACACATGAGAGCAGAAAATGTATTTAGTTGGCCCAGCGGCACCTATAAAACTGCTAGATGCAAGTACTCTATAATCAAGCAATTTCACCTCTAAATAGTCAAATGCTTTGATTTTTCACAAGAATGTGTCCTGATTTTTCTGGTGAGTATAGTCTACGAAACAGATCACTTTTTGATACTGAATTCAGCTTCTGGAAGAGACAGATGTCCTAGAAGAAGTGGATTCCAAATGCAGTGTCCAAAGATTGAATACAGGCACCTCGATGTCCTAAAACAACCCACCTTCTCAGTGCTCCCTAAAATAGGGCTTATTTTCATCGGGTCCCAGGCACGATGCCCAGCTGAGAAATGACCACAGAAAGGCAAGTCAGAATTGTCAAAGGGTCAATTGGGAGCATGAAGAATTCCAAAATATCTCCTCTCCCCTCCCATCACTCCAATCCCTACCACTCAACGGTGACCTTCCACACTTATTCCTGCTTCTGCCTTCATAAAGCCTGTTGCGTATGGGGAAAACGTTCTTCAGTAAAATCCTGGAGTTCAGAAAGAAGTTATTTGTCCCCCGACCCAAATACAAACCATTTAACTCCAGGAAACAACTAAGTTTCTCTGAAACCATGCTCATTTTCAAGAGGACGGCGTTAGAAATATACTATGCTCCAGTCTGAAACCATGCTCATTTTCAAGAGGACGGCGTTAGAAATATACTATGCTCCAGTCTGAAACCATGCTCATTTTCAAGAGGACGGCGTTAGAAATATACTATGCTCCAGATACAAATCCTCCCAAGTTGGCGCACTGTAATAGATGAGTTTGAGTATATGTAACTCTAAGCAAGAACCGTACTTGGCATCATGAGTTCTCCTGAAGTTGTAAGTTACTGTTTTTTTTTTTCCTTTGGCTGAGCCACGCGGCTTGTGGGATCTTAGTTCTCCAACCAGGGATTGAACCCCGGCCCGTGACAGTGAAAGCACCTAGTCCTAACCACTGAACTGCCAGGGATTTCTCCTGCAGTTGTAAATTACTTTTTAACATCTACATATTTGCTTTGCTTTGTGAATTATTTAGAGCATTGTTATTCTGTGGGCTGCAGAGTAAGTTTCTAAGATGGCTTTACGTGTTACGAAAATGGGCAAACTGTGTTGAAATACCCATAGATAGAGTATGTGACATGGGAAAAAAACCTGTTAACATTAAGGGTCAACAGTAGCGACGTAATCAGTTCAGCAGCCAGAATGACCTTTATTCATATCCCAGGTAGAATCCTTTAATCCTTCTGGCTCAGGGGACACATTTGGTCTGCTGGGAAGTTTACATGTCCCGTTGCTGAATTTTATCCCTGCTGACTATTTTTGCAAAGGGCCCTTAATACCAAGATGTTGTTCCAGCCTTTTGGAACATGTTTTTATATACAAATAAAGATAGTGAGGGGTTAAAACAGAATTTCTGTATTGTGTTTAAAGAGGGGATTTCACCAAACTTCAGAAAAAGAATGTGAAACCAGTTAATCCCACTGGAATGAAAAGTCTAAAGGATAATGACTTCTATTGCCTGGACTCTTACAGACAAAAAGAGAATTGCAAACAGGGGGAAATATGTATTCTACATCATCCAAAATAAAACTTGTCATCCTTGGATTCCTTCCTTATCTAAGCCTGGTCTTTAGAACTAAGAAATCTAATTATGTAATGTGGGAAATGGTTTTTAAATATCTTTAAAAGATCATGTATATGTATAAGTCCAAAAACAGTGATGGAAAAAATGTTCTGTTGCCACTGGGTTTTCTCTTTCCCTTCTAGGAGCAGCCTGGACTCCTTTTACCTCCTCTTCTGCCCTCCTGGTTCTTCTCAGTGTTGGACTGTCTTCCAGACCCTCTGAAGAGCACTCCGGGCCCACCCTGCTCACATATGTTAAACTCCCCTCTCCTTCTTTACCTTCTTCCCAAGGTGTCACCTGATTTTCCCTCAGGCCCTTATCTAACTAACACCTCGCTCCTGTGACTAGCAGAGCACAGAACTGGTTGGCCTTGCCCTGTATTTTATAGCCTTTCTTCCATCTACTCAATTCTCTTGACCTAAACTCCAAAGGGGTTGGCCTTTTCCAGGCCAACATGAGAATTTCAGCACAGGCTACCTTGTACTGGAATTCAAACCCAGTCATTACGTCTCAGCATCTAGTCTGGATACTTAGATGTTTACAGGCAGGATTTCATATTCAAATACGGTAGGCAACCCAAAATTATCATTCTTTTGATGCTGTTTTTAAGAAATGCACCAATACAAGGCAAACACACGCACACACACACGCATGCACACACTACCTTAGAAATAACTAAATAACAACCAATATTGTCACTGTTATTATTATTAGGCTATCATAAACAGTTTCTATGAAGCAACAGCTAAGACAGAATAGCTGAGCAGTTAAGAACTCTGATTCTGGAGCCACACTTCCAGGGTCAAATTTAAGCTCTGCTACCTGACCTAGTTTGGCAAGTGAACTAATTTCTCCATGCCTCAGCTTTGTCATCTGTAAAATGGGGCTAATAAAAGGGCCTACCTCTTAGGGTTATCACAAGGGTTAAATGAGTTAATATTTGAGCAGACCCAGAGGTGCACTTCAAGGGAGAACTTGCTGCCCAGAAGCAGGGAGGATGGGAAGCAGACAAACTCCAGCTCTCAGCAACTCCAGTGTGCCTCAGCTACACAGCAGCCTTGCCCAAGGCCATGCCCTTCCTGGGGGAGCCCACATTTGGTGCCTGAACGAGGTGGGGGTAGAAAGGCAGGCCATTCCAGTCCCATGCAGGACACTCTGCCAGGCAGCACATGCCTCAAGTCCCTGCCTGGTTCCCAGACTCCCTGAGCCTGTAGTGCAGTTTGACTTCTTGCTTTCTCTGCCTCCTCTTCAAAGGTGTTAATCCCTAATAAGCATCTTACACCCCAAACTCTGTCTCCACTATAGCTTCCAATGAACTCAACCTGAGACAGCATTTGTCAAGTATTTAGAAAGGTACCTGGAGCTTGATGAACATTCTACAAGTGCTTGTTAAATAAAATTAAATAAGTAATCGGGAAAGGCAGCACCTTCATTGCTCACCCCTCTTAGAGAAGAAGCTATAGTTAACGTTCAATATCAGGTTACTTTAAAGAGCCTAAGCGTCTATCTAGTCAGGATGAGGAAACAATAACACTGCTAATAAAGCTATTGACATTGCTTTGTGCTTTGGGATTTTCTTTTTTCACTATTATCTTTCCTGTACTTGATCTTACCAATTCAACTTTTCATTGCTTATAAGTAACATTTAAACTTTAGGTTCAACAACCTTGCCTAATGTCTAGGACGAATTTATATGTAACCCATATGGCATCTAGAATCAAGACTTCTCAGTGGTGGAAAAGACATCTCAGGGCAGAGTCTTTATATGTCAACCCAAAGAGGATTGTTCTCAGGCTGTGTAACAGGGAAACGAGTGGACTCTGGCCTTGGGACTCTGGAGTCCTCAACAGCTCTGAGGTTTTATTTCATCTGCAGATGTGTGGCTGTGCATTATTCATTAATTAATTCATTCACTCATTCATTCAGTCAATAAATCTTTGCTCCCAATTTCATTTCACTTCATGAATTAGAAAGACAGGTGTCTGCTCTCAAGGCTCTTACCCTCTGATATGGAAAGATCACACCAGGTAATAAACAAGACAATTAAAGATTGAGGTAAGATGTGGAGAAGATGAGGATACGCTAAAAGAACCCTGGCAGGGGCGTATATTAGGGAAGGTCTCTCGCAGAAGGTGACATTTGAGTGAAGAATTTAAGAATAAGAAACCAAAAAAGTGCCTGGGGAAGCACGCTCCCAGCAGGAGGACCAGCAAGTGAAAAGACCCTGAGGAATGAGTGTGCTCTGCTGTTGGGAAAACCCCACGGAGGCCAGTTTTGGCTTAAGAGAGTGAGCAAGGGAGAGGAGTACAGCCTCCAAGAGAAGGTGGAGAAAGAGGGCCAGACCCCACAGGGCTTTAAAAGCCATGGAAAGGAATTAGGGTTTCATCCTAAATACCATGAGAACCCACCAGGTGGTTTTTTTTTTTTTCCTTTTTTTTTTATGCGGTACGCGGGCCTCTCACTGTTGCGGCCTCTCCCATTGCGGAGCACAGGCTCCGGACGCGCAGGCTCAGCGGCCATGGCTCACGGGCCCAGCCGCTCCGCTGCATGTGGGATCTTCCCGGACCGGTGCACGAACCCGGGTCCCCTGCATCGGCAGGCGGACTCTCAACCACTGAGCCACCAGGGAAGCCCTCACCAGGTGATTTTAAGAAGGGTTGATGGTACATGATTTATGTTTTTAAAAGACCATGCTGACTTAACATGAACTCAACATTGAAGAAGGGAGTTGAATTACAGTTTACAAAAGATGTGGGTACTCTCAGATTCCTGGGCAATGCCTTATTTTAGCACTGTGTAGTAATTTCTAAGGGCTTTTGGGTGAACTGTGGCTGTTTTATAAGCTGCTATCAGGGCACTGAGAATAAACGACATTGTAGATTAAAACCATCCACTAGACCTAAAGAAACACTCATCCTTCCCATACTTAGAAATTCCACCCATCCTCTCTTCTCACTAAGCTCATCCCTTCTTATTTCTAATTATAGAATATCACCTGACATTGGATAATCTGTATAAATCATCTAGAGCCAACCGTTAGTTGTAGCTTCTCTAGAATAACTGTTAGCTGTATCACTTTGGCTTGAAATGAATGACATATTTTCTGGCCTATCCTGGCTATGGCACCAGTCTGTCAACAGTGACTAAGAGAGAAAAGGATGCATACTGGCCTCCTGAAAAACAGCAACTCCTGCCTTCCGGAGAAGGACCATTTGTAAAAGCAATCTGTTTATCTGTTTTAAATTTTCTCTTTCAGGCTCCTGAGAGTCTACTCACTGAAGACATGCTGTGGAGGAGGAGCCTGCCCAGGAGGAGAGCCCAGAGCCAATGGAAGGAGTGGGGAGGAGTCTGGGCTGGCAATGAAGCGGGGGAGCCTATCCAGGGGAGAAGCTGGCATTACTGGGGAAAGTGCCCATAAGGCTGATGTGTAAAGTGGGCATAACTGGCCGGGAATCGAGTTGTGTGAGGGAAGATTCCAGACCAGTGTCAAGGAGAACCCCTGTTAGCAGAGAAAGTGTCAAAGAATAAAAATTTAATACTTGTATCTCTGCCTCACTCATCTAAAAAAAAATATGAGGTTCTTCTCTTCTCTTGATGGAGTTTTTGCTGGCATTAAAATCAATGGAATCAAAAACAAGTACAGACAACGACTTTACTTCTTCTCCCGAAGTTACTTTTTTTTTTTCTTTTTTTTGCGGTACGCGGGCCTCTCGCTGTTGTGGCCTCTCCCGTTGCGGAGCACAGGCTCCAGATGCGCAGGCTCAGCGGCCATGGCTCACGGGCCCAGCCGCTCCACGGCATGTGGGATCTTCCCGGACCGGGGCACGAACCCGTGTCCCCTGCATTGGCAGGCGGACTCCCAACCACTGCGCCACCAGGGAAGCCCCGGAAGTTACTTTTATCTATTCCTGGTATTAAAATGAGAATTGGCTTTTAAGAAAAGGTGGAATTTTCCCTCCTTCCCCACTCCAATGGCCTTACACACACACACACACACACACACACACATACACATACACAAATACACACCAGGCAATCTTGAAAAACCATGCCTAACCCCAAACCCCCCCTGAATTTATAGAGTTCTGATTAATTCTTAAGTTTAAGAGTAACACTGAGCCAACCAAGGCCAAGGTTATGAATGAATGAAATGTGATGGGTTTAATCAGTGTAGATTACCAATTTGAACTTCTGCAATTTAAAACATTTTCTTCAACTCTTTAATTAATCTTTCTCTATGGAATAAATTAATCATTTGGAGGTGGAATGAAACCAGCCTCTGAATTCAAAACACTTTATTTTTATTTTGGGGGCTATGCTACCACGTTGGCAGTGGAGCTCTTAGACCCATTCTGAATATTGTCAGATGGAACAGGCAGTGTGCAGGGAGGAATCTACAATATGAGGAAGTAGAGATGCCCTGAAGAAACTCATATGGAAAAGGAGGGCAAGTATTTTAAGTACAAATATGTATATGGTTGTTTGGGCCTCTTTTAAGAAAGTAAAAAAGATCATAATCACAACTAAAACGGAGCCCAGCTCAATAAAGAATTGTTGAATAAATAAATGAAGTCTGTTTTCTCTGAATCTCTTTGGTTAGTCAAATTTGGATGCCCAGTTTAAATTCCCAGGTCCCTCCTGGATGGTGGTTTGTTCAGAAGCTGTCTGTGTTAATCCCTGCTCTGTGTGGTTCACCTTTTAAGAAATCTAGAAATCTGTGTCACTCAAACACATTTCCTCTAAAAATCAAATGACCACCTGGCAGCCTGACTCCTGAGTTTTCCTGCCCATTAGTCAGGATTTCCAGCAGACTGTTAATTCTGAATCTTCGTCTCCTTCCACGCAGCCAAGCCACACGAGTTTCCATGAAACTACCAAACTAAGAAATCCATTATGCCACTTGACACCAAGAAAGTAAAATCACAGAGGCAATAAAAAGGAGGACTATAAACCAGCAGATGAAAACAGAAACATCAAGCATAATGAGAAGAGTGAAATGAGGCCCAGGGCTCCGCCACATAGGCCTGTCCCATTCCTTACTGGTACAAGGCTGGCTGAGCACAGATCTGCCTCTTGGAATTGCTGAAAGGTAAGGCTGGAGAGGAGGCACAGAAGCACATCCTTGGCTCTCAGTCCCAGCACAAAGCCCTGTATCTTAAAATATCTTTCATTCATGCTGCCAGTTCCAAAGACTGGAAGCAGCATTCTTTTGTGCTTCTTTCTGGGCGAGGGCTCTTGCTACCTTCCACAGGAGTGAGCCAGCTTGGGGTGCACTCCTACGACATCTCAGACATGATAAAGGGCCCACAGTGACATCCCCGGGGTAGGAAGCAGTGCATACCTTTGAAGCCCTGAACTCCTCCTGGGAAATGGGCTCATTATTACCCTTTTCAGTCTGGAGGTTTTCTGCAATCAATCCTTCCTGCGCTAAGTAATTAAAACGCAAGCAGGAGTCTGGTTCTAGCTTCCTCATAAATAAACTGAAAATAATGAAATGTTAGCTACTGGCATTGACTGCCAAGTTTTATGGTTGTCCAATTACACTGGTACAACACAAATTTTTGTGTGTGTCTAAAATAATATTTGATAACCGTGACCATAGTTCCTAGAATAATTAAGAACTTTAATCATGTACTGAAATCCAGAAAAATAGCTTGATAACTATTTGCCCTCCTACCTAACGAGGTAACCAAAGAATGCTGAGTTTGTATATTTTCTGCCTACGTGAATATTTATCCTGAGCAGGACTGGCCTGATGAAAACAATTATGAAGAGTTGAAAGCCTGACCAGCCTGTAAAATGGTACATTAGCTTTTTCCTCAAAGTGGGCTGCAGCCACCTTTTGGGGTCTGGGGCAGGGAGGGAATCAAGCCACAAGATGAACAGGGTAAACATTTAGATGCTTTAATTTTGCTGTATTTATGGGTGTGGGGAGCACATTATGTTTATATCAAAAATAAACATGGCGATACTGTTGAACAGAGTGCAAAAGTCGCACAAATTTCTCAATATTACAGACATTTTGAGCTGCCAGCTACATCCACAGGGGTCCTCACAGGTCCTCCTTCATTGTAGGGGGTTCTCTGTGGAACCATTTGTAAAGTGCTCCCGTAATATCAGGAAGCAATGACTTGCCAAATAAAAAGGCAAATGTTTCTGATGTACAAGTTTCTACTCCAGATTAGATCAGATGGATTTCACATCATATATATGAGTAACAGGAATCTTAAAGCACCTTTTAGATAACTGGCTCTCCACTGGGGGCAAGTTTTCCCCACCCCACTCAGGGACATTTGACACTTGTCAATGTCTGAGGAATTTTTGGCTGTCACCACTTCCGGGGGGCAGCTACTGGCATCTAGTGCTCAACATCCTACAATGCACAGGACAGCTCCCTACCACAAAGAATTTCTCAGCCTAAAATAGCAATAGCGCTGAGGACGAGAAACCCTGCTCCTGCCAATGTGTATATATACGCAGAAAACAAGTGGTCTGAAAGTCAAAGGCAGGCCTCGGGGATCGGGGCCCACAGTCACAGTGTAAAGGAAGAAGGCACATATCTACCCGGACCAGGGCAGGAGACAAAACCAGCCTCTGGAAACAGGGGTTCAGCTGGTGACCAGACCAGGCGGAGTGCGTTTAGAAATCGGGCCACGAATAGAGCTGCTGTGCAGTCTTTGCAGACTTGCTTTGGTGGGATGGTGGAAGGGGCTGCCGTGCTTGTGGTCAGAGATGTGCCAGCTCCTCCAGACAGCTGCCTTAATCCTCCCAATGGGAGTGACTCTCCCCACTCAGTGCTCAGGTTGTAGATCTGAGGCCTTTATTATCTTACCCACTGCATTCTACATTGGACCCCAGAGTGAGTTGTGAGCTTCTTCAGGACAAGACCCATGCATTTTCATATATCTCTTCTTGGTCCAGGGTATCACAGCACCTAGCAATGCTCATAACATGGCTGCTGAATTGACGTCAATGCCATATTCTCCCCACAGTATTAGAAATTCTGCATGCCTACATTTGAATAAAACATATTAAATGGGAAGGAGAGAGAAGGACGTGATCTACTATTTTCATCTGGGAAGATCATTTAGCAAAGTCTATCTTCAAAGACCTGTGTATATTTCTTTTTCGATGCTGACTTTCTTTAGCCTTTTTAGTACTTTCTAGCAGTAATACAGTTCGCTGTTGCATTTCATAAAAGGGTCACAATCTTGGTTAAATGTTTTTTAGACAAAAATGCCCATAATCAAAGCCCAGAGCAAAGTTTGCCTGTCCTTCTCTCTACAACTTTTTAAAAATTCAAGCTCTATAATTCATTTATTTGCTAATGAATTTCCCTGTCAGGGGTAGTTTGACTCTGCTCAGCTTTAATTATAACAAAAAATTCATTTAGGCTTTCTCCCTGCTCTCCATATTGGAAATGAACTGTTCTGTAGAATGACTGAGAAGGAACAAAGCATTTTTGGAATAAAAGGCAATTTTCCAGTTTAAAATGTTCTGGGCAGGTTCAGTACCTTCCTGTTCTTTACACTCCTAAAATGTAAGAATTTTAGGAATGTAAAGAACATCTCAAGCAATCCGAGTATCTTCAGCTCCACTGACAATGTAAATCAAAGGGTTATTCTTCACCCTACAAAACCACTTATTGAAAGATTCAACCCAAGATTATTTTCATTCAGCAGCACCTACCATTTAAATTTAGATGGCCTTTACACAGCTTTTTTGCAGTACGCGGGCTTCTCACTGTTGTGGCCTCTCCCGTTGCGGAGCACAGGCTCCGAACGCGCAGGCTCAGTGGCCATGGCTCACGGGCCCAGTCGCTCCGCGGCATGTGGGATCTTCCCGGACCGGGGCACGAACCCGTGTCCCCTGCATCGGCAGGCAGACTCTCAACCACTGCGCCACCAGGGAAGCCCCAGAAGAACTTTCTAAGAGCTAAGAAGGAATGATGAATGAGCCCAACCTCTTAATTTTGCGGTGAGGAAACTGAGGCTTACAAGTCAATTTGAACTCTCAGAGCTATGTAATGACAACGGCTTGGACTTTTCAAGGGCGCACAGCTTCTCTTATCTTCATCATTCCCACCGTTGTCTAAGCCACCATTATATCTTGCTTGGATTGCTGCAGGAGCTTCGTAAGTCCTGCTTCTACCTGCCTCCTACACACTGCCCTCCTCAGAGAGACCACTTCACACAGCAGCCAGAGGGATACATCCACAACAGAAGGCAAGCTATGTCACTCCTTTGCTCAAAAACTTCCAATATCTTCCCACCTCTCCCAAGGAAAAGCCAATCTTCGCAGTGTCTACATGGCCTATTCCATTTCTAATTACTTACCTCTTCCGCCTCTGCACCCCAGCTGCACCCAACACTTTCTTCCCTTACTCCACCCTGGGGACTTTGCCCTTGCAGTTCCCTCTGCCAGCAACCTCTTCTTCCAGACTTCCAAATGCCTCCCCCACTCCCTCCCTCCCTTTAGGGGTCCTCAAACTCACTCTACCATAGGTGGCTTCCCTGATAACACTGTAAACAGCATCGCCCCACCTCCTACCTCTCTCTTTCACCTTACTTGCTTTACTATTTTTTTCTAATACTTTTACCACTTGACATATTATATATTTATTTGTTTATTAACTGCCTTTCGCCATTAGAATGTAAGATCAACAAAAAAATCCCCACTGAGGTTCCTTAAAGAACTAAAAATAGAGTTACGATATGATCCAGCAATCCCACTCCTGGGCATATATCTGGAAAAGATAAAAACTCTAATTTGAAAAGATATATGCACCCCAATGTTCATAGCAGCACTATTTACAATAGCCAAGACATGGAAGCAACCTAAATGTCCATCAACAGATAAATGAATCAAGAAGATGTGTTATGTATATACAATGGAATATTACTCAGCCATAAAAAAGAATGAAATAATGCCATTTGCAGTAACATGGATGGACCCAGAGATTATCATACTAAGTGAAGTAAGTCAGACAGAGAAAGACAAATATCATATGGTATCACTTATATGTGGAATCTAAGAAAAAGATACAAATGAATTCATTTATAAAACAGAAACAGACCCACAGACATAGAAAACAAATTTATGGATACCAAAGGGGAAAGGGGTAGGGAGGAATAAATTAGGAGTCTGGGAGTAACAGATACACACTACTATATCTAAAATAGATAAACAACAAGGTCCTACTGTATAGCACAGGGAACTATATTCAATAACTTGTAATAACCTAAAATGGAAAAGAATCTGAAAAAGAACAGCTGACTCACTTTGCTGTACACCTGACTCTAATACAACATTGTACATCAACTATATTTCAATTTAAAAAACAATTTTAAAATAATAATAAAGTAGAAGCACACAAAAATGTCCCCCCTAGATTCCCCAGTGCCTGGTACATGGCAAGCCCTCAAGATGCTTGTAGATATGAAGAGTAGCGCTTACTAAGTGCCAGCTACTATTCTAAGGAAGGTACAGGAACCAGTTTACCTAATCTTCCCAATAACACAAGATAGGCACTATTGTCATCATTGCTGTCATCTCTGGTTCACAGATGAAGAAACTGAGGCACAGATAAGTTTAGTAACACGTCCAAGATCACCCAGCTAGTCAATTGTAGAGCCAGGATTTGAACCTAGGGCACACATTCTTTAACCACCATGATGTATTCTGTCACTCTTAGCTTAGCTAATGACAAAAAAAGACTTCAATGAGTGTCCCCTATACCAAACTCTCAGAAATTGAAATATATCAAAGTGTGCTTTCAAAATGTCAGTTGTTTCCTATGACTGCCTAACATTTTAAAATAATCTATAAGGTATGATTTTGAGCTAAGACTGGTAAACAAGAGCAAAAGTGTGAGCCACAGTTGTGCTGCACTTCAGCCTCAAGTTCAGAGCACACAAAGGATATGACTTTGGTTTACAAGCGTGTGCAGGTAATTCTCCCTACTCAACTGAGATTACCATGATTAGCTCTGGTCCATAAAGGGAAAGCTAAGACACAAAAGCCTCAGTGATGTTCCAGGCCACACAGCCAGCAACAGTGGCAGGAAGGGAGCCTCTGAGGGCCCCTCTGGGATTGCAGCAGGTCACACATGCTCCCTGCTTATTAGTATAAAACACCAGGGTGATTCACACAATGGAATGTTTAAGCCAAGATGTCACCTAATAGAGGCTATGTTGATACAGCTTTACCTGAGAAGTTACATAATCGTCCTACTGTGGAAACGCCATAAAGGAATTTGTGCCTTGGAATAAAGAGAGGTGGACCCCCTAGGAATTACTCCACAAAGGATATCAGGAGATTTTCAGTGTGAAATTCACTAGCCTAGACTGGACAGGTGACTTGTCAAAAACGGCCCAATGAAGACTTTCTGAGAGCAGTCACTGTGCCCAGTTCAATTTGGTAAGACTTAACCAGACCCCTGCCTGAGAGAGCCTCCAGGGACCCCCAGATTTGCCCATCTTTCCACAGGGGAGGGAGGTGTGCTCTGTACATCTCCTGTATAAATATAAAAGTCCCTACTGTGAGTCCTCTCTGCCTCCTGCTTTTAGGTCAAATATTTATTTATGCAAGCCTAGAGGCCTTTCATTATCTTTCTACCCTAGAAAGCCGAATGAATCTTTCCTCGCTCTTTGTTGGCATTCTCTGAAAGAAATCTCGAGCTCTGGAATACCACCTCCACCTCCAATCCTCCCTTGACCTCGCCCTCCACTGTCCCACCTGCCCCAAGACACAACCTGAGAAGGAAGGCGGGGAGGTGGCTGGAGGGGAGGAGCGGTGATGTCACCAGCACCTGTCACCTGGCAGGCCCCAGCCCCACCCACCCAGCCGCCGAAGAGTGCCGACCGGGCGCCCGCCCTCCCGCACGCCCCGACCCTGGTAGGCCAGTCCCTCCCGCCCCAGCCTCCTACCACCGTCCAATGGCCGAAGGGCAGGGCAAGCTGAGCAAGCCGCTGCAGCCCAGCCGGCTCCCCGCCCTGTTCCCGGTTCCCCAGCCGGGCTCCGGCGGCCTTTAAATGCAGCCCAGAGCCAGCACGGCGCACCCTCGACTCCTTTTTCCTCGGGCAGTAGCACCCCGAGGAAGAAAGCAGCCTCGACTCGGCAGCGCGGTCCGAGCTGCGGCGGCCACCTCCGACCTCTGGGCCCGCGCCGCCTTCCCGGCCTCCGCCTTCTCCTCCCCCTCCCCCCGGCCCCGCCAGCCGGGTCGGCGCCGGGCCCCCGGGAGTGCACGCCCGCGCGCCCGTGTGTGTGTGCGCGCACGAGCCAGTCTCGGACCCGCGCCCCCGCCCGGCGCAGGACCGCCTCTGAAGCCCAGCCCGCGCGCCGTGTC
>NW_020173955.1:719069-737103 GCF_003031525.2 Neophocaena asiaeorientalis asiaeorientalis | reverse complement strand
TCCGGCTCGGCAGAGGCCCAACCCCGCGCCCCACGCGTGAGAAGGCGCCCCAGTACCTGGTAGCGGGAGCCGGCTGTGCGCGGCGGACGTGAGGGGCCGGAGGGCTGCCCCAGCTGGAGGGCCGCTGGCCGAGGGGAGGTGTTGGGGGCGGCCCGCGGGGTGGGGGTGACCGACAGTCCCCTCCGCGCTGTGCAGCCTCCGGCCAGGTGTGTGCATGTTGCACGTGTGAGTGTGCGCCTGTCGCGCGCCCCGCGCCGTTCCGGGGATTTCCCCCTTGGAAATGGGTCCGCGCCAGGGGCTCGCGAGAGAAGTTGAGCGCGGCCGCTGCACTCCAGCCATGTCCTCGAGGACAGGCCTGGGCGACGGCGGTTCCATGGGCGTTTGCGGTTGGAGAGGGGCCTTCCCTCCTTCGGCGCGGGGCTCTGGCTCCCCAGTGGGCCTCGACTTTCATTTTGATCTAGATCTGAAGGGTCTGAGGATCATCAGAGGCTTAGCTATCTGGTGGAAAGGACGGGTTTTGTTCCGGGAGTTTATGCGGTTATTCAGTGGGCTGTGAGGTGGGAGCTTTTGCAGAGGCTTCCTGTGTTCTATGGAGGACTGCTGGATTCCTCCAGATTTGTGTAGGTTCTTCCCCGCTCCCTCTAACACCCCCCTCCAAAAGCTTTTGGAAAGCCAATCTGTGTGCTTCTATTTTTAGAAACTAGATGATGGGCATTTAAACAACTCCTTGGGCTCTCCAGTTCAAGCCGACGTGTACTTCCCACGACTGGTAAATGATTTTGTTCTGTGCTCTGTGTCTGCCTGTACCCTCTTCTTTCTTCTTTCCTTAGGTCAGGTCCTAAGGTTCTGAGGCCTTGGCTCTTCCCTAACAGGCTGTAAACTTTCTGTCTCTCCTCTCATCCTTTGCAGATCGTGCCATTTTGTGGGCACATTAAAGGTGGCATGAGACCAGGCAAGAAGGTGTTAGTGATGGGCATCGTAGACCTCAACCCTGAGAGGTAAGGCAGAGTCCTTGTCACCTAGACCTATCAGGCAGTTACAAGGCCCTGCCCACTCCTGTTGTGGTTTACTGCCCCTCCTCTTCCCACCCCTGTGGCCAGTGTTGCTAGTTTGAAGTGCCAAGAAAGTACTATGTTCCCATGAAAAGAATGTGTATGAATCCCATCCATCGTTTCTCTAGACAGCTGTTTATATCAGAGATTATAAATATAGACCCACATCATTTTCTCTTTGACCCTTAGGGAGGCTAAAGGATTTTTTTTTTTCCAAACATGGTGTTTGGAGTAAGAACTATCAATATAAATGAGAACCAAACTTTACGAGATATTGTTTCCCCTGGTCAATTAATGGGGCTGTTTTTGAGTCTTCTGAAATGGATTAAGACACAGATGTGTGAGTAGTTTGGGGTATATGAAATGTCTACAGTTAGTTATTTTCATCTCCACTGAAGTTTTCACCAGGGCCTCCTCTGGGTAGCAAACCAGTTTGATTGTAACCCTATTTCTCCATAGTCTAAACCCCCCAACGCCTGCCCCCATATGAAGAGTAGTGGCCCATTAAAAGCTGACAAAGCCAAAGAAGAAGAAGGAAATGGGAGCCTGGGTCATTGTTAATGTTGTTTTGCTCAACCGTGAGTAAATGAGATGATTTTCTTTTCAGCTTTGCCATCAGCTTGACCTGTGGTGATTCGGAGGATCCTCCCGCCGATGTGGCAATTGAACTCAAAGCTGTGTTCACAGATCGGCAGCTACTCAGAAATTCTTGTATATCTGGGGAAAGGGGTGAAGAACAGTCAGCGATCCCTTACTTCCCATTCATCCCAGACCAACCGTTCAGGGTGAGTGCCTCGAGTGCTTCCGCTCCAACCACTGGCAGGATGGTGATGTTCTCATCTAGTATGTGCCAAGAACACTTTAAGCAGCCAGAATTTTTGCAATTCTATTTAGCCAATACGTGTAAATAAACCCATATTTACATGTCTAGATTGTTAAAAATAAATACTTTTCTATGTAGTATTTAACATAGTACTAGGCATATAATAGACACCTGTCCCAAAATATATTTGATTAATAAATAATAATAAGTATCTAGAATTTTCCTCATTTTTTTTCTCAACCTTTAAGTAGCACCAAACCATATCAGTTATGTCTTTTTTAAAGAATCTAGTTGATTATCACTTTATTTTCTCTTGTTCCCTTTGCTAGTGAGGACTTAGTCATGTCCTTGTTTCCCTCTCTGGGTTAAGTAGCCTCAGTCTGTTTCACTGTCACAGTCTCTGTGGCTGACAGATTCCTTCCCTTGGGCCTGGATGAGTACAGATTTGCTCCCCACTGTCTGTCAGGCAGGAAACACAGCCCAAATTTCCATTTCAATCCAGCAGCATTAGCAGCACCTTCCTCTATGAAGGACAATACCAAGTAAGAGATGCAAGTCAGTAATGTGTTAGGAAAGAATTTACTGACGTGTCAGACCTGGTGATGAAGTGTCTACATTACGCCTTGTTAACATACATCACACTAATGACAGCCCAGTTAAAAGCTCCCTGTTGCATAAACACCTAACAAAGCAGAACTACCCTTAACCTGTTGCTCCTCGTCTAAAAATTTACAGGGGCCTATGAATAAGTCATAATTTTTCTTCCCATCTTACAGTCTGGGGGGAAAGCAAGAATCCGTGACTGTCACATCAATGGTAGAATAGAGACTAATTGCCCTTCTAATTGTAGCCTGGGGAAGATACCCCTACCCTTCTCTAGAATGGTAATGACCCTGAGGCTCCCCTGAACTGTGTCAGTTTCTTACTGGTGAATCTTAATGCAGAGCTCGTGAGTGTGAGTAACCAAAGCTTCTGCCAGGAGGAATAGTGCTCCCCAAGAACAAAACTGAAATGAAATCACCCCTTCTTGGTGATATAATTTTAGTAATAATATGAATTAAATGTGACTGATACACGGAGTCTCTCCTTGCATGATGAATACAAATGCTTTTAATAAATACATAGCACAGGACCAATGATTAAACTCTATGGTGAATTACTTAAGTTTCAAAAAAAGAGGAAGAAAAAGCTTTTACCATATGGAATCAGTATTTCTGTTTGGCTTAACAAAGCCTTGTTAATTACACATCCTTGGTCAAATGGTAATTACTGTGTAACCTTCTCTCTGCTTAGTGTTTAGGGGTGTCTAGACTATTATTACATGCTACTAATGGGTACCAGTTCTGCTTTGCGAGGGGCCTCTCTGAAGGTGGGATAGAATTGTCCAGGGGATGAGGATGGAGGCATTAAGTGCCGTATAAATAAATCTCTGCCACTTTCCATCACTTTCTGGCATGCAAGGAGAAGGGAGAAACTAAAGCAATTTTAAATCTTTAAAGGACATTGAATGGTGTAGAGCAGTGCTTCACAAAGTGTGTTCCTTATTCTAGCAACACCAGCATCATCTTGGAACTTGATGGAAAAGCACATTCTTAGACCTTACCCTAGCCCTACTAAGTGGAAATTTTGGTGGGTGGCGTCCAGCAGTCTGTGTTCTAACACGCCTTCTGTATGATCCCAGTGCACTCCCGTGTTTGAGAACCACTGAGGATGTTGCCTTTCTCCAAAATGAAGTACTGTTTGTTCGTTTTCCCCAGCAGGGTTCATTGAAATTATGAACTGAGGTTATTTTTTTGTTTCTTCCAGGTGGAAATCCTTTGTGAGCACCCACGTTTCAGAGTGTTTGTGGATGGACACCAACTTTTTGATTTTTACCACCGCATTCAAACGTTATCTGCAATCGACACCATAAAGATAAACGGGGACCTCCAGATCACTAAGCTTGGCTGACGTTGTTTAAACCGCGTCTGTTTCAGATAGCATCAGGTGCCACAACTATATGACTGTTGGTCTGGAAGAAGTGTCCTAGCAAGATCTGAAGACTTAAAAAGAAAACAAAAACGAAAAGGGAAACTTCACCGTCTCTTCTTTCTGTGCGGTTTAAACCCAAAATGACTTCAACAGTGGTTTGCCCTTAGGAAGCTGTCGGAACAAAGACACCGAGCCATTATTTCCAGAACAAAGTAATACGCTTACGCTGGATTTTATTCAGACTAAACTGAACTGGATTTGTGATTTGGTAGTAAGTTATTCATCGTTTCAAAGCTGATGTTTAGAACAAAAGTGCTAAAGACTTAAAACAACAACAACAAAGACGGTACACAGCAGTCAACTCATTTCTGCACTGAAGTGTGTAGCACAACCGACATTTTAGTCAGGGTATTAACATAGAATGTAGGTTGTTCAAGGTTTGTTTTGTTTTG
This sequence comes from Neophocaena asiaeorientalis asiaeorientalis, assembly GCF_003031525.2. Classification (NCBI taxonomy): domain Eukaryota; kingdom Metazoa; phylum Chordata; class Mammalia; order Artiodactyla; family Phocoenidae; genus Neophocaena; species Neophocaena asiaeorientalis. The sequence goes on along the minus strand of NW_020173955.1, from coordinate 732,805 downwards.
TTGCACAGCATAATGTTAATTCAGATTTTTAAAGCTTTCTTGTAGTTATTTATTTCTACTCAGTGTATGAGAGAATGATTAATGTCTCAAGAACAGCAAGTTACGAACTTTTGAATGTACAATTATCTTAGGTCTGGGGGGAAAATTACCTATTCCATCATGATAAAGGTGAATTTCTACCTTAAAGAGTTGAGTCTTATCCTCCATACCCCTAAACTTAGGATATCTTGATATAAATTGCTGTAAGTGCTTTTGGGAAAGCTTTGCAACGTTTCGTAAGACTGCTTTTCAAGTTATTGATGATTATTTACATTGCTTTTTCTCCTTACTGTGAATTAGCACAGTATTGGCTTCCTTAAGACTAACTACTTTTCCCTAGACCTACATAATAGCTCATTAAGTTGTTATTAAGCTAATTGAAAACACGTAAGAAGTGATTGCATAGACAATTTTTAAATGACTATTATATAAACTTTTGAAAGTACAGTATGAAAATGATTCTGGAATGCAATGGAAAGCAGAAGCAAATGGCCCCAAATAACTTACCCGGAAATAATTTATATCAACTTAAGCTGTTAGCTCATTGTATCCCTTTTATTATGTGACCCTCACTGATATCCCTAAGCAATGCCTTTGGAGCTTCGGAGTAGAGGGTGCTTTCTACTGTGTTGGCTCTGCTGAGATATTAGGATAAGACAGGATCCAAATTAGGAAATGATCCAGTTAGTTTATCTGAAAAATTAACTCCCAGGACTCTGGGTCTTTGAGTCCAGCCAATAGTGTGAATGCTCCTAATTAAGCTTTAGGTGTTTCCCTGTACGTGTGGAACTGGTTAGACAGCAGGGAGTCTCTAGGAGAAGCCTGCAGTGATACAGATGTCACCGCACAGCAAGGGATAGTTGGAGTCCTGGGTGCTGGATTTCACAAACTCTACTGGCCCTGGAGAGAAGGACCCTTGGCATTGCTTTGGTCAGCTGGTGGGGAGAAGAGGGGGTGCTGGGGTGGGGTGTGTATTTATATATAATTTAGGTTTTGTCTGTAGAGCATACTGCATCTTGTTATGACACGTCCTTCTCCTGCTTTGCTTTTGAGTTTCTTTACACAACATGCAGAGGCACTGAAGTGACCATGTCATATTCATGTGTCGAGAATGTAGACAGTGTTTCAGTACCAAAGTCTAAGAAAAAGCAAACTAAAATCATGAATTTTTTATAGGTGATATATTTGGATTCTTCTCAACTTTTAAACTGTTTAGCACAGTTCCACTGTGTTATATAAGAAGATGCTTTATCCAACAAGGCTGGCTGAGTATTGAAAAGCTATATGTACCAGCTGAGTTAAGCAGCCATATTCAGCCAGGAGGGCTATTCTGTGGCTCTGGCTATTTTTGAGCCTGTGATTAACTTGTAGAGCCACACTAGGTTTTGATGTGTGTTTGTAGAGAGACTTAGAGGGCACCCTGAAATATATTGGTAGGGGTTTTGATTCTCCTTATGGTGGAAGACCCCCACAGGAGGTTTCCTTTGAGTGGCCATCCATTCCCACCCACTGCATAATTCAGCAGAAACTAGAGGAGTTGGGAGTGTAACTGTTTGGAACTGACACTGTTCTCTCTACCTATCAGCTAACTGGTTAGCAGCCAAGCCCTTAGGCAGCCTAGTGTAAAGATTCACTGTTAACCCTTCATTTCTGTATGGGGAACCTCTTGGTTAAGCCTACTGGAATTAATCTAAATGATGTGATGATTTGATTCAGGTATAGTTAAATTAGCAAGGGGCTAATCCAGCTGTACTAATCATTAGCTGTAAACTGGAAACAATGTTCACATCCTCTCATCAGCATGCGAGGTCTAAGGTGGGAATTCAGGATGGAAAGTGCAATTTTAAGCTTCACAGGAAAGCATTTCGGTATGTAAGGTGTTATTTATGACCAGAGCCCTAATTTTGCAATATGACCAAAACCAAGGAACATAGATAACAATCAGGCTCTGGGGGAATAATAGGCAGGCTTTAGACAATCTGTTCATTTCTGCATCAAAATTGGAGTGAATGTATATATCTACTTAAAAGTTAATAGAAGTGATTTCTACTTTCTGGGCTATCCCAGAATTGTCTTAATTTTTTTTTTTTTAATTTGAAACCCCATTTCATATCTTGCCAACCTCAGTTCAAAACCTCCTAAGAGATGACTCTTAGAATTATTGGTGATTTGTTAAAATGGCAAGTCCTTTCATTTGTATTAAAAAGCAATTATCCAAAAAGAGGGAGAGAGCCCTGTTGCCTTGAGAGAAACAGCCTTGGCATTTTCCAGCTACATTATTAATGTAGAAATAATGTTCCTATGATGACATATTTTTGAAGAAACACTTTCTTATTTACTGCGTGGTGTAAAATGTTGCTAAATGTGTTCTTACATTATTATGTCACTGCTGAAAGTTATTTGCACTATAATAAAGGAATTTTCTACAAAAGGGTTTCCAGTTTATAAGGTGCTAAATTTGGCACGGGGTGTAATGTACTTAGCATGGACCGTATGGTAGAGCAATCCTCCCTCACTTTCACACACACACTCCAAGACCACTTGTTTGTGTGTTGCCAACATTGATAAACTGATCAAGGGAAGGAAAGTGTCTGAGGGCCCTCAGAGGCCTAATGAGTTCATGTTGTGTGTGCAATGGGTTCTTTTAAAATATAATTTGCATACAGTAAATTCACATTTTTCTTGGTGTGCAGTTTTACGAGTTTTAACACATGCATAGACTCACGTAACAATCACCTCGATCAGGATGTAGAATCCTTCCATCACCCCCCAAAAATTCCCTTGGGCTACCCCTTTGTAGTTAAACTTGCCCCCCACTCCTAGCACTAATCAGGCAACCACTGACCCATTCCACCTACCTGTAGTTTTGCCTTTTCCTGAATGTCATTTGAAGAGAATTATACCATATATAATCCTTGGAGATTGGCTTCTTGCGTAATGCATTTGAGATTCACATTGTGTGTATCAAGTTTTTCCTTTTTTATTGCTGAGTAGTATTCCATTGTGTGGATGTACCAGTTTCTTTATTCATTCACCTGTTAAGGATGCAGTCAGTTCTTAATAAATCATTAACACAGTCTTATTAGAACAGTGTATATACAAAAGCAAGATTGCATTTCTCTTGCCTTCTCTTTCCTGTGGTTTGAATGATTAGGAAGGAAACTTGATCCCTTAGCTATTTTGACTACAAATAAAACTGGCTTATAGAATTTTGCCTAGCTTCAGTTATGGGTGGTTTAGCGGAGACAATTTACTCAATATGCTGGATTTAGGGTACCTACTTATACCTTAGTTGGTTTTATTAATCCTTTATTTTTTTTTCATTTTTATTTTTTAAGGAAGCAAAGCTGTGAGGCCAGTCTTTGTCACGGCTTTTGCAGTGAAGTATAGGCAGGGAAAGTCCTGTCAAAGTGGGGACAATTTGCTTAGACTGTTGGGCAGAGATAGGAGAGCTTCCCCCACCCCTGTGGGATATAACATTATACTTGTCCTATGACAGCATTTTGAATTAAACAGTCTGGAAGATATGTATAACTGGAGCCTCCGAGTGCCACAAACACTTAGGACCTTCATTCATTCAGCAGGTATTTATTGAGCTCTGTCAATTGCCATTCTAGGTACTTGGATACATCAGTGAGTAAAACAGACTCTGGTGCTTTTAAACTTTAGTGTGCTTAAGAATCACCCAGGAGTAGAAGTCCAATCTCACCCAGGGAAATTATGTTTCAGTAGGTCTGGAGAAGGTCTCAGGAGTTTGTATTTTTAAGAAACACCCTGTATGGTGTTGGTGGTCCCAGATCCCAAATTAAGCAGCTCTGACTTTGGGAATTCCAGAAACATTCACTGAATCAAACTTGAATTGTGCCAGGCTGTGGGATTCTGATCTGTGGATATCTTTCTGTGGGAATCTCATTTCAACACTGGGGCATCCTGCTCTGCCAAAAGACAATCATGCAACTTTCATCGTAACTTTACAACCAAGTGTCTTCACCCCTGACATAACCTCTCCTCACTCCCGCCCCTACCTCAATACAAACACTGTAGTAAAAGGAAGGGCCTTTCAGTCGAGTTTTGTAAAGAATCCTCCTTACTGGGGTTGGTTTAGGACCTCAGTAGAACCCTGACACCTATTGTAAGTAGTGGATTCTCTGAGAAAGATTAAGGTTCGTAAGCATTTCAATTAGGTATTCGTTTGCAGAATCACCACGGTGGTTCCCAAACATTCTGCAAGGCATATACACAAGGTGGCTTATAACTTGTGAAGAGGGCAGAGGGCAAGTGGTAATGGCCCAAATGAGCTTTTCACAGCATTTCGGAAATGAATTTCAAGTCTTCCTTTCACTAAATGCAGCTGAGTTTGTACAAGGTACTGCATGCCTAACTTGCTTCCTAATCACCATGTTAATTTCACGATGATTTTTTCCTAAAAAAGAAAAAGTCTCCTGCAAAAGGCAAAGAACTGTCTTGCAAGGCATATATTTCATAATGAATTTAAATGGGTATATACAAGGTGCCAAAGCAATATTCAACCGAGAGAGAGAGAGAAGGGGAAGAAATAGCCGTTGACAATTTCTCTTGCTTGGATATACATTTCCATCTCCCAGGGAAAGATGGTGACTAGGTGAGCAAACACAGAAGGTAAGGAGGCATCGTTGTTTGACAGGACAACACAGACAGTTCTAAATAATGGGCTCCGGGAAGTGGCAAGCCAGCCACAGGCCTTGGGGATGATACGGGGTTTGGGGGACCTTCCAAGCTTTCATGAGTAAGAACAATAATAAACATTTGTCAGTAACTCTAGCACCTCCCTTTCTGTCACTATTCCGTCATTAATTCTAAAAAGACAGATGCAAACAATCAAAGCTTACCTGCACAGTTGGTCTTGAAAGGGGAAGAAGAGAAGCAGTGAGGCTGTGATAAGGTGAGAAGGAAGAGGCACCTGGGCCTCAGGGATTTGTTGTGTGTGTTCAGGCAGGCACTTAATTTTTTTTTTATTTATAAATTTTATTTATTTATTTTTGGCTGCGTTGGGTCGTCGTTGCTGCGCACGGGCTCTCTCTAGTTGTGGTGAGCAGAGGCTTCTCTTGGTTTCGGTGCGTAGGCTTCTCATTGCGGTGGCTTCTCTTGTTGCAGAGCACGGGCTCTAGGCGTGCGGGCTCAATAGTTGTGGCGTGCAGACTCAGGAGTTGTGGCGCACGGGCTTACTTGCTCCGCGGCACGTGAGACCTTCCGGACCAGGGCTCAAACCCGTGTCCCCTGCATTGGCAGGCGGATTCTTAACCACTGCGCCACCGGGGAAGTCCCAGGTGGGCACTTTAAATCTCCAGTCTTAATTTGCCTCCTGTGGGAAATGGAAATAATGAAACTTGTGACGCTGTGTTTGGAGAGCCATAGGTGACAACGGAGTAAAACATTTCTTACAGCTGATAAGGCCAAAGTTAAAATAATCATGATACCAATTTCTACAATACTCTTCCATGATTTTGTAATGAAACAGCATTAAAAGAGTTAATCCTTGAGATTGTGTCTAATCCATTGGAACATGCTTTTCATACCATTTCATTGAAGCCTATTTTATTTAAAATCTAGCCAAAATTAGCAGTGTATTAGGCAATATTTAGAATGATGTTTGTAAAACGTACTGAGGGATTTTTTACTCTGAATTATTACAGCTGTTCCAACATTGGAAAGCATGGGTTTCTCCTAATGCAATAAAAATGATATTTAGTTCAGCATAAAATGATTTTTAATGTTAAAAGGTGAACAAGGAAGATATGCACAACATGATGAAAAATTACTGAAAAGAAATAATTTTTTTAAATGAGAATCTTCCTGGAGTTGTGTGGTCTGTTACTCTAAGATTCTAATTAATCATTCATTTATCCCGCATTTTTTTAAACCCTCAAATGAAAAAAACAAAACAAAACAAAACAAAAAACCACATACAAGACCACAGTCTCTTTCTTTGAGAAGGTTAGAAACAGATCTGCTTTTTTGGTAAGGCTTTGATTAGTGGCAAATATTGAGGTTACCTCACCGTTTGGGGTTTTTTAAGGCAACTAACATACTCTTTGCTTTTGCAAATGATATAAATTCCTGACTTGGGAACCCCCTTGCAATCCTCAACTTCAAAATTAAGTAAATGATTTTAAAAATTCAGCTTCCTAAGTTGAAAGGGCAAATACTGGCCTTTTCTTGTACTTGGTACTCTTAAAGCATGTCTATAGAGTTAGTTCATATCCTGAGAGAATCACTCATAACTGTTGCTCATGAAGCTACATAGGAATGGAGCACTTTTATATGAAGGCACCGTGTTAGACACTGTGGGTTATAAAAAGAGATAAAAGACCTATGCCATCTGCCCTTGAAGAATTTATGATCAAACTGGAAAGACAGTTGTATGTATAAAATATACACAAAGATGACTGTCAATATATAGGACCAGACCAAGCGGGCAGAACATTGCACCTTACAGGAGTTCCCGGGGACACAGCTTGCCGCTTGCTGGGGTGACCCAGGAGGGCATCTGGGTCTAAAGGATTTTAGCTGGGCTTCCAAGGGCCTGAATGCCCCTTGCCCTCTGTGCTGCCCCCAAACACCCCAGTATATAGAACAACTTCAGGTTTGATCTGAGGGCCAGTGTTGTGTTTTCCAAAGCTCAGTGATGTAGTTGAAATTCTGGCCTCCCAAAGAAAGAGTTTAAGGAGAAGCCTGGTGTTCTTTAACTACAAAACACATGGGTCTCTGGTGGAGAGGAGTCCCTTCCTTTAACCAAGCCCCCAGCAAAGAACGGACGGCCTCATGGAATGTGTGTGGGGAAATCGTATTGTAAATACGTTTAACGTACTCAACTTCACCTCTACACATTTGGCACCAAAGCATAAAACAAAAAACACCATATATATATATATAAATAATATATTAATAAAATATATATTTTATATATATATATAGAGAGAGAGAGAGAGAGAGAGGACCCTTAAATGCTGTGGGCAATTCCACCTGTCATCCCATGGAAGTAGCAGAGAGCCTGAGAATGCAGATGTGATTCAGATGTGCCTTCAGGTGCTTCTGGGTCTCTCACAGTTGAAGGCTAGCTCCCTGCGGTGTCACACCAGTGTTCACAGATACCATTGATCTTTCTTGTGCATTGCTCCTAACTACAAATCAGATCCTTCTTCTTCTGCTCCAACGCTGGATGAAGTACTGCAGTCTTGAATTTACTGAGAGCTTGTCTCCAAAGTGACATTTTCCTAAGGGATTTTTCAAGGGAAAATTTGACATGAAGCCATTTTTGCCTTATATGCTGACTTTTGTGCCTAACCCATGAGTGAGACAGACTTCTGTTTATCCCTAGTGAATAGTTTTCTTGTTTACACATAATGGTCAGTTCTTTGATAGCAGAATCCATTTTATGAGCTCTGGCTCTAGACACAGGTCTGTTGAATAAAACTGTGGTGTTGGAGAGGTTCTATCTATAATCTGCACTGTCCAATATGGGCTATGAAGCACTTCACATGTGGCTAGTGCCACTGAGGAACTGAATTTTAAATTTTATTTAATTTTCATTAACAACTTTAAAGAGCCACATGTAGCTCATGGCTACCATATCGGACAGTTCAGGTCTAGAACATCAGGCCCTGTTGGGCTTATGTTTGGTCTAGATCTCCAGGGAATATTGTAGTAGCAGAAGTTCCTGTTTGAACCTAAGCCATGTTCCCCCTCAAATTCAGGAAAGTCTAGGCACCTCCTCAAGGCTAGTAGAGTAGTGGAGGCCTATTCATAGAAGAGACCAAGGTGCCCTTGGGAAAGAACTCACCCCAGGGGAAAAAAATGTCTACAAGGTTTGTTTCAAGAAGACAGGCAAGCTTCAGAAGAAAGTGGCAGCTCTGTGGTCATTTCTGTGTTGTCACTGACATTGTCCCAGGCCCAGCTCAATGGAGGCATTCCTGAATCTCAGAACAAGGGGCTGCAATACACACCCTGCACCCCGTGATCTCCACTCCCTGGAGCATTGAAGGACAAGGCAGCGGCAGCGCAGGGAGCATTCAGTCACCCATTCGGCCAACATTTCCTGAGCTTCTCCTAAGTGCCAGGCATGGTGCCAGATGCCAGCAGCGTTGACAGCTGCTGCAGCACCTGCCTGGGCCTCAGCCTTCAGCAACCTCTGTACAGTTGTCAGCAGTGACACTGATGCCACTGACGAGCATCAGGGGCACCGCTGTCCATTTCGGAACTACAGTGATGATCAGAAGCATTTTTTCTTTTTATGATTAACACTACTGTGTTTATGTGTTTGTTTAACCTGTAAGTGGCTGGTCTCCTGAAGTCAGTCTTGAAGGAAGGCACATTCTCCTTTGTCTTATCTTCAAAAAGCCAACCTACTCCAGAAAGCATCAGAAAGCAAGAGATTTTACTGGGAGGAAGAGCATTTTACCACACATTACTTGAGAAACAAAGGACTAAAAATCCCTGTTAGATATTTTTTCTCCCCAAATTCTTCTTTAGCTTGTAGCCTTCTCCAACCCTCTCCTTGGCTGCTTCTTAAATCTCCCTAATTCCCTTCCTATGCAGAGCTATTTGACCTGTACCAGCTCTCCAAGGGGGATTTTTAAAGCATTCATCCAGCAAAGGTCATTTCCTCCACAGGGAAGATTCTGCCCCTAAGAGAAATAAGAATTCTCTATCATTTCAATTTCTAGTTTCTTTAACACCCTGTGTCATTTTCCAGAAGAACTCAAGGCAGCCTAAAAGTGAGGACATCAAGACGGGTGGGGAGGAAAATGCCAGAACCTTCTGGCTCTTTCTATCTTCAAGACTCAGGTTTAATGTTTCCTCTGCAACTTCCCCAACAACTTAATTTTAAAGAAGATGCCTCCTGGCTCTCAATGTTCTTTTACCTGTTTGTCTCCTTGCTTAATGTTCATCTCTCCTGCCAAATGATCATTTCCGTCAGGGCGGGTACCATACTGATCGTGTTCACTACTGCATCCCAAGCACGTAGGTTGGGGCTTGTCACAATAAATAATGAATGGATGTCTGTCAGATGAATGAATGGTAGACAGATGCAGTATTCGTTATCTACTGCTGGGCAACAAACTATCCCAAAATTTATAGGCTTAAAACAACAATGAACAATGATTATCTCATACAGTTTCTGCTGGTCAGGAATCTAGGAGCAGCTTTACTGGGCGTTTCTAACTCAGGGTCTCTCACGATGTGACAGTTAAACTACCTGCCAGCACTGCAGTCATCTGAAGGCTTGGTTAGGGCTCCATAATGAGTGCCTTCTTTGTATCTGGAAACATTTTTTAGGGGAATCAATTTCTCTTTACTCAGAGGTACTGTGCAAAGGAAAAGAGCATTAGGACAGACAGAAGGGCCTTACCAGCTCTAAGATCCCACCACTTACCAGCTCTATGATCTCTTTGTATAAGTTTTGACAAGTCTGACCCTCATTTTTCTCTTCTGTAACATGGGGTTGCACAAATCTTCTTTGCAAGACACTCGTAAGGATTAAGCAAAAGAAGGCTCATAAGGCAGAGTGCCCGGTGTGTGATAAGAGCTCAATAAATGGTTGCTGTTAGAACTACATCAGAGTGACGTCTCCCTCACCTGATGTTTTATACTCTGGACCTCAGCTTAGCAGTTCTGAGGCTACCTGAATAGTGGAGCTGGCAAGATTCTCTTGTTGCCGATGAGAAAAACAAGTCCAGAGCACTCAGGGGGCTTGTCTTCACTGCTTGCTGCGATCCTGAGCAGGGCTCTCCGAGGACACTGGGCAGGAATCATTTCAGGAAGGGAGGGTCACCAGCAGCTACTGCTAGAGGCAAAACAACCACTTAGGCCTGAATGAGCTTGCTCCGCTGTGATTCTGGGGAATCCTGAGAGCCTTACTAATCATCCCGTCTTGTTATTGTTGTTGTTTGGGTTTTCTAGGTTTTGTTTTGTTTTTTGTTTGTTATGGTGTTTTGTGGGGAGGGGGGTTGTTCATTTACATTTTTTACGGTTTTCCTCACTGGGCAGGCTCCTGCTTTGATTATTCAACGAGGCTGTCACATCCTACTTTCTGGGTAGACGTTCAGCCACTTGCAAATGTGAGACTATGAGACGGTTTGCATTCGCCGGGGTTCAGACTGCCTTCATTCACCTGAATGGCTTCCATCTTTAACCCAAAGAGCACACACTTCTATTCTGAAGCTATTCTAGAACCTATGACAAACCACCCAGGGCTCTAGAGGAGAAAGGGGCCAGATTTTCTCTTTCCCAGAAAAAGTAACTCCCTGGAGTGAACAAGGAACAAAGCACTGGACACTTTTTAGGTCAGAAGGGTAGGATGGAGTGCTCTGAACAGGCTTTTATGAACAACTCTGTATATGAGACACCACCATGAAAGTTAAAGAGAAAGTTGATCTGTGTTCACACTGCAATAGGATCAAGGTCCAGCCCACTCCACCCATGGCCTAAAAGAGGGAAAACTACTTATGCATGAAGTTGTACAAGTGGGGTGTCTATACCAGGAGAGCACCACTGAGACTAGCAAGTTCTGGGCGGCTGCTTGTTTGTAATGAGTGGTGGACACCACAGAATCAGGCTCCACAACATCACTCGCCCACCTGATGCAGGGTGTGCTGTTCCCACCAGGAGAGTCACTCTGGAGACGCAGCCCTCCCTCTAGAAGGCACCTGGGAAGAATTCAAAGAAAATGTCTGGAAGGACAGCATATTCGCCCTGCAGGACTGGGACTTGGAAGGCTGGTTCTAAGGTGAGAGAGGGAACTGACAGCAGGCATAGATCATTCTTAAAGTGATCTGATATTGCCATTTTAGAAAACTAAGGCCCAGGGAGATGAAGTCAACTGCTTAAAATCACAGTTTGCCATAATCCTGCTTCCTAGGCCAGGACTCTGCAGGAGAAAATCCAGGAGCAGGAGAAGGCAGCATGAGAAGTAGAGGTGAGATGGGAGTTTCCGAGGCTGCTGGAGAGGCACTGAAAGGCAGGGAGCTGGGCACTCCAGATACTTCATGTGTTTTCCAGGGATTATCCCAGTTTAGAGAGGATAATGAAGGCAACCTTCCAAGAAATTGATTTTGCTTCAAGCATAAGGAAAAAAGATGCAGACATAGAGAAGGGCCTATTCAATTTAGTTAGATGCCCAAAAAAGAGAAGGGCTGAGATGAAGTACTGTCTGGTGACCTTGGGAGGCTGTATGCAAATACAGTAGTCTGATGGAAGAATTGCAGGCAGTTCAGATCCATAGAGCTGTTTCCAGCAGAAAGTATGTTTTAAGTGAATAGAGATAAATTGGTCATCTGTGGTATCTAAGAATGACATGGTTATCCAAAGACAGGTGCCAAAGGCCAACTTTGCCAGGCATGCCCACCACCCACACTCCCAACAGCCATTGGCTTGCAGGGATGACTCACCCATGGGTCCTGAGATTCTCCACCTTGCAGAGGACTGCTCATCCCTATGAAATGGGGAAGGGCAAGAGTCCCTAAGGGCCTCCATATTAGGTCAGCAAATGGGAATATGGACCATGAGAGGAATGGAGTGGGGACAATAAGGAGGATGAGGATGCTGGACCCCAAGTTCCCCTAAATGTATTGGGATCGCACTCATACGCTGAAGCAGGTACCTGAACAGTCCATGTGGAGGAGGGACAGTGCATGTATTTGGCTCCCTGGCGGGCAGGAAGCTGAACTGAGGCTGAACTGCAGAGTCGAGCCTGCGGCATCTGTGACCATCACGAAGGCTGAGGAGAACAGAGAGAGGGCACTGATTTCTGCAGTGCCACATACCTGCTATTGGGGCACACATGGTTCTGCGAGGTAGACTCTTGTCCTCACAGCCAGACCCTCCAGTTTCTGGCCTCCTCTTCACCACCACACACCCAAGAGGATGAGCGTCCTCCTTCCAATAACAGACCAGTAATTTAATGTGGGAGTTGTGGGTAGTAGTAGACACCAAGGCCAAGTGGAACCTGGCTTGGCTCTGCTGCTAGGGAACTTTCTCTCCATCGTAGCCCACCCACTCCCCCGGCCCTCTTCACTTTAGACCGTGTGCTGCAGCCATAAACAGCCCTTGAGTTTTAGTGACTGAAAACACAAAGGTTTACATCATGCTCATCACTACATGTCTCTCTCAGGTCGGTGGAGAGTGTTGGGCTCTGCATCATCTTCATTCAAAGATCCAGGCTGAGGGAGCTTCCATCGTTTAGAAAGTCACCAGTTACCCTGGCAGTAAGCACTCAATAAATGGACCTAGCGTTCTCATTCTGGAGTTGGTTCTGTTGAAGATGGTGTAAGCAGGGATAGAGAGGATGAGCATATTCAGCACAGGGCAGTGGGAAAGCCAAACAACAAAGGTTCAGGAGACTGATTCCCCCTTTTGAAACTGCCAGTTTCTAGCTGTGTGACCTAGGACACCTCATACGTGTTATGAACTGTTTCTGTGGCCTTGATTTTGGTCACTGTGATGATTAAATTATCCTCAGTGTGAGTGTGCATTAAGATGTAGGCTTTGATAGGGAGGGTGGGAGGGAGACACAAGAGGGAGGAGATATGGGGATATATGTTTATGTATAGCTGATTCACTTTGTTATAAAGCAGAAACTAACACACCATTGTAAAGCAATTATACTCCAATAAAGATGTTAAAAAATTATTTTTAAAGATGTAGGCTTTGTCATCAGGCATAACACATTCTGGCTCTCAGTTCATTGGTGATTCTCTGGTCATTGGTGATGAGCCTGGTCATCTAGAGCTTTGGCCCAAGCAGGACTCAGGCTCACCTCCATTCCCAGGTGGGAAGGAGCCAGGTGGCAGCCTTGTGTGGTCCTCGGACTCACGCTACACTCACTTGATCAACGAGAAATACCTGTAGCCATAGTATCCTGTGGCCTCTGGTCTCAAAAGGGTTCAATTTCTGCTGAAAACACTGTAAAAAGAAATCTCTCTGCTTGTCAAACAACACTTTGTAAGCTTCAGAGGGTGTGGACACTGAGACTTCCTTTCTTCTGTTCCTTTTCTGAAATGCAAAGGGCAGCTGATGGGCCAAGAGGCTGTTCCAGATCAAAGCCCTCCTGACAAGCTTCCCACGGACTTGCCAGCACACAGCCTCCTGAAGCACCAAGATGCCCGGGCCAGTCTTTCCAGTCAGGAGTCTCACCTGGACAGGAAGAACAGACAGGCTTCCTAAAAGCATTTGATAAAGCAGAAGAGAACATTTTTAAAAAATCAGACCTTTAAAAAGAGACACTCTCAAACAGCGCTAGGAGAAGCGTGCATTGGAGAGCCTGGATGGCAAGACGTTTGGCAAAAAGCATCAAAAGCATCAAAAGTGCATCTGCCGGACTTCCCTGGTGGCGCAGTGGTTAAGAATCCGCCCGCCAACGCGGGGGTCACGGGTTCGAGCCCTGGTCCAGGAAGATCCCACATGCTGCAGAACAACTAAGCCCGTGCGCCAGAGCCCTCGAGCCACAACTACTGAGCCTGCGTGCTGCAACTACTGAAGTCCGTGCGCCTAGAGCCTGCGCTCCACAGCAATAAGAAGCCTGCGCACCGCAATGAAGAGTAGCCCCTGCTGGCCGCAACTAGACAGAAAGCCTGCATGCAGCAACAAAGACCCAATGCAGCCAAAGAAAAAAAAAAAAACCAAACCTCATTTAAAAAAAAAAAAAAAAAAAAGGGAGGAAG
>NW_020173955.1:625614-718472 GCF_003031525.2 Neophocaena asiaeorientalis asiaeorientalis | reverse complement strand
CGCCATTAAAAAAAAAAAAAAAAAAAGTGCATCTGCCATTTGAGCTGGGAATTCCACTTCCAGGAACTTACCCCAAGGAAACAGTCTAAGATATGCCTAAAGACTGAGATGCCAGGGAATACATTACAGCCTATTTAGAATAGGGAAAAAGCTGGAAACAACTTAAAGGAGAGCAGCTTCAATAAATAAGTGTGATCATAAGAGGAATCTTACCTAGGCTGCCACTACAAGTGATGCCCCAAAATATTGTAAAATGAAAGAAAGGAGAAAAGAAAGGTGGGGGGAGAGGAAGAGAAAGGTTTGTAAAAACGTATGAAGGACACATTTCAAGAGGTAGTTGTGGGATTATGTGTACATTTTATTGTCTTCCTTTTGCTGCTCAGTACGTTCTAATTTTTCTTTTCTTTCTTTTTTTTATTAATTTATCTTCAGGAAACATAAACACATTCAATCTTTCAACAAATATGTATTGAGTAACTACTAGGTATCAAGGGCTGTGCTAGGTTGGTACTGAGAGGTAAGATTCCTGCCCACCAGAACTTTTGGTTTATTAATACTTGTACAATTTTTAAATTTTTTAATTGTATTATTTAGTACTATAGTACAAATAGTACTAATCATACTACTTAGGTAATTTTCAGTCTAGAGTCCAGAAGGTGAGTTATACCAGAGGCTCTCCAAACGTTTTAGTCTACGAAGCACCTTGCAGTGCTGAAACCCGTGGCCCTCCTGCCTCTTTCTCCCACACCCTATTCCTGCTTGTCATGACAAACCAAGCAAAAGCTTTGGCAGGGCAGTAGGGAAAGCAAGACCTGCTTTTGGAGAAGGCTATACTTTTGTTAAATATCAAAAGGCATTACTAATTTGTGTGGAAAGCAGGATACCTGTGGTGAGAGATGGAACAATGGGATGAAGAGAAAGGGTGGCTGTGGTACCAGCCCTGCTGAGGCGTCTGGGTGGCTTTCAGAAAGTCATTAACGTCTCTGTGCCACACTTCCCTTGTGGGAACGTCTGCCCTGCCTGTATGTCTAATCGTATGAAAAGAGGAAAACATACCTGCCCTGTCTACCTGCATGGGGAGTTGCCCCAGGATGGGCCGTGTTTATATCCCGTGGCCAGAGCTGGTTGGACTGGGAGTGGACACCACCCTCACCCAGGCACAATCAGACTTCCTCTCCTGGGATTTTAGAATAAGCACCAGGAGGTTCAGGCTCAGTCTGGGTTGATTTTTTTTTTTTTAAACTTTACTCTTTTTATTAATACATCCCAACCTTTTTATTTTATTTTTTTACTGGAGTATAATTGTTTTACAATGTTGTGTTAGTTTCTGCTGTATAACAAAGTGAATCAGCTGTATGTATACATATGTCCCCATATACCCTCCCTCTTGGGGCTCCCTCCCACCCTCCCTATCCCACCCCTCTAGGTGGTCACAAAGCACTGAGCTGATCTCCCTGTGCTATGCTGCTGCTTCCCAGTAGCTATCTATTTTACATTTGGTAGTGTATGTATGTCAATGTTACTCTCTCACTTCGTCTCAGCTTCCCTTCCCCACCCCCACCACGTCCTCAAGTCCATTCTCTACGTCTGCATCTTTATTCCTGTCCTGCCACTAGGTTCATCAGAACCTTTTTTTTATTTTTAGATTCCATATATATGTGTTAGCATACAGTATTTGTTTTTCTCTTTCTGACTTACTTCACTCTGTATGACAGTCTCTAGGTCCACCCACCTCACTACAAATAACTCAATTTCGTTTCTTTTTATGGCTGAGTAATAGTCCATTGTATATATGTGCCACATCTTTATCCATTCATCTGTCAATGTAAGGCCAGACACTATAAAACTCTTAGAGGAAAACATAGGCAGAACACTCTATGACATAAATCACAGCAAGATCCTTCTTGACCCACCTCCTGAAGTAATGCAAATAAACCCCCAAATAAACAAATGGGACCTAATGAAATTTAAAAGCTTTTGCACAGCAGAGGAAACCATAAGCAAGATGAAAAGACAGCCCTCAGAATGGGAGAAAATATTTGCAAATGAATCAACTGACAAAGGATTAATTTCCAAAATATACAAGCAACTCATGCAGCTCAATATCAAAAAACAAACAACCCAATCCAAAAATGGGCAGAAGACCTAAATAGACATTTCTCCAAAGAAGATATACAGACTGGCAACAAACACATGAAAGGATGCTCAACATCACTAATCATTAGAGAAATGCAAATTAAAACTACAATGAGGTATCACCTCACACCGGTCAGAAAGGCCATCATCAAAAAATCTACAAACAGTAAATGCTGGAGAGGGTGTGGAGAAAAGGGAACGCTCTTGCACTGTTGGTGGGAATGTAAATTGATACAGCTACTATGGAGAACAGTATGGAGGTTCCTTAAAAAACTACAAATAGAACTACCATATGACCCAGCAATCCCACCCCTGGGCATATACCCTGAGAAAACCATAATTCAAAAAGAGTCATGTACCACAATGTTCATGGCAGCTCTTAATAGCCAGGACATGGAAGCAACCTAAATGTCCATCGAGAGATGAATGGGTTGATTTTTTTAAGGAAGAAATGAAAAACCTTAGTTTCTGGGCTTGGCCAGAGAGGAAGCTGGCCAGAGAAGAAGCTGGGCTACAGAAGAACAGAGCAGCTTGCTGGGAGAGGCAGAGCTGAGAGACAATCCTGATGGATTTCCAGTTCCTGAACCCTGGCCTGGCCTGGCCTGAGGCTAAGCTTTATGCCTATCTTCAAGTCTAAGGAAATGCTTTTATCTTTTTACCATAAATTCCCCAATTTTACTCATGCTAGCTTAAATGGTCTCGGCTTCTCATAACTGAAGAGCTCTAATGAATACCCTTGCTCACAAAGCTTCTATGAAAATCAGATAGATTCATTTTACAGAAAACATTTGAAAACTCCTTTTAAAAGACTCCTGAATTTGCAGTTAGGGCACGATCTCAGGTTCTGACTGTTTTTTTTAAATCCCCAAATTCAAAAAATTCTGCTGATTTCAATCCCACCCTCACCACAGGTTCAAAAGTGCATGTTGTATTCAATGTCTGGGTTTTCAGAGGGGAGTTGCTGTACCACAAAGTAACATGATCCTTGGATTCTGTATTACAGTTGATAACCCTGGCTGCTCTATCAACAGGCCCCCAATTCTCAGTGATTTGCAAAATAAAAAGTTAATGCCCACTTCCTGTCAAAGTTCAAGGGTGTTGGCAAGAAGCTGTGCTCCACCCCGTTATCTGGGAACCTAGGTTTCTTCTACCAAGTGCTCTTGCCACTTGGCATACCTTACTTCCAGAGTCTCAGAGTTCTCCACCGGATCCTCTGTACCCAGCCAGCAGATAAGGGAAGAGCAAGTGAGAACACAGAGATCTCCTGGGATGTTGTTAAGAATCCAGGCCTGAAAATGGCAGACTTTATTTCCATTCATATGCCACTAGTATTCAGAACTCAGTCACGTAGCCCCACCTAACTATGAGAGAGGCTGGGAAAATATAGGCCACGTACATGTCCATAAGGAAAAGGAGATGCTAGTGAACATAGCAGTCCCTGACTCCATTGTTCAGCCCTTCTTCCCCAACTCCTGTTTGGAGTTGTCTCTGGCCTGCTGTCATGGAACCAATAATCCAGAGACTGGCAAACGTCCTGTGGGTTAAATCCAACCCATGCCTATTTTTGTAAATAAAGTTTTATTGGAACACAGCCATGCCCATATTGTCTTTGGCAGCGTTCCTGTGATAATGGCAGCGTTGAAAAATTTTGACGGAGCCCACAGTAACCCACAATGCCTGAACCATTTACTATCCAGACCTTTACAGAAAAATTTGACAATTCCTGCAAAAATACATCAGCTTTCCAAATTCCAAAAGTGTGTTGATCTCTCTTTCCCCTTGCAGTGCAGCATGCTGTGCTGGGCAAACCAGTGGATGAGACCACCTCTGGAGAAGGGTTCCGATGTGCTCGGGAAGAACTTGGATGCTCGCTTATTCCTCGGGTCATTGGGGCATTTTGGTCATTTTCGTAACATTGCTGAAGTTTTCCATGTTTTTAGGTTTAAGGAAACTTTCTGAATTCAATTCTTTTCACTTATTCAACTTCCAAATGAAGTTCCCGTATCACTTGGAAGTTTTATATGTTTTCAAAAATGGAAGAGAAAGCAGACAATGTGACTGTGGTAAACTAAATGACAAAAAAAAAAAAAAAAAAACAGGGTTATAGGAAGAGCAAAAATTGGAAAGAGAGCTGAGAAATGTTATGGCAAGTCTCACAAACTGCAACCCCAACTCTACCCTGTAAAATCATCTTATTGTTGCTACTGAAAAAAAGATTAACTGCAAATATGATTTATTGCATAAGTTGTGCTATCTTTGTAAATTCAAAGATTATACGTCCCTTAGGTCATTTTTAACTAACAATAGCTATATGTTGCTTCATTTTCCTTTATTATATATAACGTTATTAAACTTTGCTCTATGATCAAGGCCTCTTGGATCCTTTATTTAACAAAGATTTTGAGACTTCAAAAGAGCCTGCCTCGGGCTTCCCTGGTGGCGCAGTGGTTGGGAGTCCGCCTGCCGATGCAGGGACGCAGGTTCGTGCCCGGTCTGGGAGGGTCTCACATGCCGCGGGGCGGCTGGGCTCTTGGGCCATGGCCGCTGGACCTGCGCGTCCGGAGCCTGTGCTCCGCGGTGGGGGAGGCCGCGACAGTGAGAGGCCCGCATACCTCCCCCAAAAAAAAAAAAAAAAAAAAAAAAAAAAGAGCCTGCCTCCCCTCTCTGATGGCCTCTTCTTCCCTGGAGTTTCTGTGATTCACTGCAGCACCATCCAACTCCTGGCTGCTCTGCTGAGCCCTTCTGCGGTGTTTCTAAGGACATAGGTTTGGTTTCTAAAACACCAACACCTCCCCGCCTCTCCCAGTGCTCAGCAAAAGTTTCCACCTTCTGGTTTGGGGCTTTGGCCAGAGCCCACGCCCTGTTCGCAGATGCGCCGGAAGAGAGCCCAGGCCCTCTGGTGGAGGTGCTGTCTTCTCAGCCCATGGAGTGGCTGGTGGGAGGTGATGTGGATGCTGCCTCCTGAAAGTCACCGGGAGACTCTGGAGTTGGGGCTGGAAGATTTGCAGACTCTTCTCTGGGCTCCACCTGAAAGAGAAGTTCTAGGCTATGAAGCTTGTGACGACTTCTTGTTTCCTGCTTTGTGAGTCTTTTTCACTAATCCCCCTTTTTCATAGATCACAGGGCCATCTGGGATCAGAGCATCCCAGCACTCCAGCTGAGACCAGGGGAAATCTCTCTCTCCTCTGCCCCCAAAGGGTTCTGGTAAAATGTAAGCTTCATGAAGACAGGGACGTTTGTCTCTTCACTGATGGATTCTAGAACAGTCCTAGTACCTATTAGGTGCTCAATAAATATTTGCTGAATGAATGGCTCTTTGATGACTGACCAAATGGCACTTGGGAATGACTCTGTGTCTGCTTACTGATGATTCTTTTTTCATTTCTTAGACAAAAAACAAAAGCAAGAAAAAAACAAAACACAGGTTTTACTCAGGTAATATTTACACACAAAGAAACGTACAGGTCTTCAATGCACAATTTGATGAGCTTTGAAGATATATATTCCCTATGCAACCAATATTCCAATCAAGATTTATAATATTTCCATCACACCAGAAAATAACAGTGCCTTTTATTAATCAGCTTGGGGTCCTACCTTATATTATGTATTCCCCTTTAGAGTTCTCATTTCATTGTATCTTATTATACGAACTCATGTCAGCCTTCACCTACCAAAGTATAAGCTCAGTGAAGTTGGGGACACCATGACTCATCACGGCCTCTCCAGAGCCAGGTGGCTAAATAAATGTTAAAGAATGCACTCCTGGATAATCTGAAGATAAGGCTTACAACAAAGATGCACTGGGGTGCATGTGACCTATTTCTGAGTGAAGTGCTGGGTGGAGAGCACAGAGAGAAAATACAGGGTGGAGGAGAAGGAAAAGCCAGCTAAGTTGAAGACAGAACAGAACAGAGTTCAAGAAGTGCCAGACAATGGGACACACAGAGACCTCATAATTTTGTCGCAGGTCAGATCTACTTGCAAGCAAAAGGATTCCCTTCCCAATCATTCAATGAAAGATTAGCATGCTTCATCCACACCCCAGGTTTGCTAGTTAACAGTGCTTTGCACCCCCAGTGGATGTTCAACACTAGCTTCTTCAATAGAATTTATTGAATACCTGTCTTATCCCACGATACAGCTGTACCTGACCCAAACAACTAGGACCCAAAGGACCCTTCAGGAAATGGACTAAGATCTGGAACCAACCAATAGCATCATGGTGCAGAATAGGGGCTTTGGAGCCAGTTGACTGCATTCAACTTCCAGCACCACTACTAGATTTGCGCCTCTGGGCTTGTTATTTAACATCTCTGTTCCACAGTGTTTGCATTTGTAAAGGAGGATGACCAGAGGGACAAGCTTCTTGTGAGGATTAATGAAAACAAAGTACATAAAGAGCTTAACACAGCCTAGCGTATACTAAGCGCGCAACAACGGTTCTCATTATTAGCAACTCTTGGAAAGTGAGCCTGACAAGAACACCCCCAGCTGCAGGAGCTGAGCAAAAAGTATCTCATCCATTCTGGGGTCAGCTACAGTATTGAGAAGATGTGGCCTCAGCAGGTCATAGTCCCAGCAGAGAGGGGACCTTGGAGAATCTGAAGGAGGCAGCAGAACAGCCCAACGAGCAGGGACAGAAAAAGCTTGGAATTCAGGGGCAGTGGAGATGGAAGATGAGCCTGGGAGAAATACTTAAAGAAAGGGTGGAAACTGAAAATGAGTGACTTGTCCAGAAATGTGGAGGCAGTTCTGCCTTCAAACCTAATACATCCAATTCCTTCCCCCCATGTTTTTCTAATTAGGCTACTGGTACACAGAAGGTATGTGCTCAACACTGGTACACGCACAAATACATCACGTGTTTGTCATGAGGAAAAGATTATGGTAATTAACACAGAATATTGAAAATACAAATGGAGGAAAAAGAATTTGTGATACATTTCCACGTTAGTGGTTCCCTGATAAAACGTGACTCTCAGCTCTATAAATCAGACTGATGATGAAATGCAAGTGTAAGTTGGTAAGGACTGTGAGAGCTGGGGTCTGGAAACTTGAGCTAAGCATCACTGCATCCCTAGATCAGAGCAAAGCAGGGAGGGAAGAGGCATGTCTTGGATGAGAAGCTGGTTCCATGTAATTTTTTTCCTTTTTAGGCCACTTTCTCAATATCACAATTATTAATTATCCATTTCTATACTCCCTATTAGAAGGACTCCCTCCAGGGAAAAAGCAGTTGATGTTTAAAAAAATGTAGTTCTTTAAAGGCTTAGGCCTATGACTGTCCCCTCTGTGATGTTCTAAAAATGCTTCCCTTGGCAGTTCAGCTATGACTCACATGGCTCAGAATGGCATTTCAGGGAAATTGTTTTTCTCTGTCTCTGAAACTAGGCCTACAGTCTAGTCTCTGTTCTTGGTTTCTCTTGTTCAGCTGATAAGGCTTTATGGTGCCATCTTGGTGAAGGAATCAGAGTTATATCTGCAAATAGAACCCCTCCACTCCATCATGTGTCCCATTTGCTGTGGCAGAAGCCAAGGCTGAGGGCTCCCGCTTCTTGGTGAGTAGGCCTGGGACAATCTCTCTGGGCCCCAAAATTCCTGGTTGTCCTTCTCCACTGGGGTGGGCTGTTGCAGGCACCCGTGGGAGCAGGTGGCACTGCATCCTCCCTGGCACATTCAACCTTTGGCTTAACACAGAAGCCATCTGACTTGGAGAATGAAGAAGGGATTCCTTCCCCAAGGGATTTGTTTAGCTGGCAGCAGTTCTGGTTAGAAATTTACCTGTTGGCACAGAAAGAAAAGAACAGAGTAATTCTGTCAAAGCTGTACAATCAAACTGGTCAGCCCTCTCTGAATGAAGGCCTAATGTTGGAGTTAGCTCCGTGCCCCATCAGCAGGAACAAGTGGACCTATTATTGTATAAGAACAATTACCTGCATGCCAGGAGGCAGCGTGCTGCAGTGGAACCAACATGCTTTGCTTGTGTCCCATCACTGCCACTTTCCTGATAAGTGATCTTGAGAAAGTTATGTCAACTCTCCATGCTTCAAGTTTCTTATCTATGAAATAGAACTAGTAAAACCAGCCTCATGGGGTTTGGGGAGATGATTAAATGAGACGAGTCATGGAAAGTGGGCTGCAAAGTGCTTGACACATAGTAGGCCCTCATTATTGTTAGTTTCTCAACATATGTCTCTTCCCTGTTCCTTTCCCTTTCCTGCTGGCTCTCACAAAGGCAAGGAGAATGGAAAGAAATAAAAGTTATGAAGAATGAAAGGGTAACACAGGCAGGCAGGAAGACAGAGCTGGCAGGAAAAGTCTGATAAGGAAAGCTCAGGACATTCAGAAACCAGAACAATGATGGTGTTTTGTGTACTAGTAGGTTCTGCAGCGGATATCTGTGTATTTTTTCTGTCTGCTGAATGTCCTTCCTCCCTGTTTAAGTTTTCTGTTGCTGCATAACAAATTACTCCGAAACTTAGCAGCTTAAAGCAATGTACATTGATGACCTCACAGTTCCTATGGGTCAGGAATGTGAGTGTAGCTTAGCTGGATCGTCCAGCTCAGGGTCTCTCACAGGCTGCAATCAAGGAGTTGGCCAGGGCTGCCCTCACTCAAGGTTCAGGTGGGAAACATCCACTCCCAAGCTCTGTCAGTGGTTATTGGCAGGACTCAGGTCCTTGTGGGCTATTGGATTGAGGGTCTTAGTTCCTTACTGGCTATTGGCCAGAGGTGGTCCTCAGTTTCTTGCCACATGAGCCTTTCCATAGGGCAGCTTATAACATGGGAGCTGGCTTCATCCGAGTGAGCAAGGGAAAAAGGGGGAATCACAGACTTCAGTAAAATAATGTCAGAAGGAATATCCCATCACATTTGCCATATTCTATTCATTAGAAGTGAATCGCTAGGTCAAGCTCACACTCAAGGGGAGGGGATTACATGAAGGCCTAGACATCAGGAAGTGGTGATCTCTGGGAACCTAGAAGGCTGATTACCTCACTGCCCTTCTGGTGAGAGCAACCCTCCTCCCTCTATAAAGGCACACATGATTCTGGTAAGATCACTCTCCTTAATACCTGCCATCCCCACCCCACCCCACACTGGGATAACATGAGACCCAGGTCATCAATCATCGCCACACATCCAGTTGGCCACGTGATTGGTCCAAGAAGTAGCCATGTGACCCAAGCTGGGCCAATCAGAGTCTCTCCCTGGGATTTATATATACTGAAACAAGGAGACAGAAGTTCTCTCTTTCACCTGAAATCACTAACATGGAATGATGTAGCCTGGCCATATCCTCTACCAACCATAAAAAAAGAACTCCAGTTGTACCAGGAACAATTGAAGACATCACATTTTGAAGCAGAGACAAAAGATCTGAGATTAAAAAGAGCACAAATAAACTAATGACATTTGTTTTTCACCCTTGAAGCTAGTTCCACCCCTGAAAGCTAATGTAACTCCCTTTTTCACTTGAGATAGTTTAAATTGGGTTATGTCTCCTGAAGCAAAAAGAAACTTGGTTAATTCAGCCTCAGTTTTTGCATCTGTAAAATCAAGGATCTAAACCAAATGATCTCCATGGCTTTTTCCACGTTTCAAATTCTAAGATTTGGACTTGAACCATCTGATCATTTATCAAGAAACAGATTCTTCAGAAATGGGGAAAGAGTAGAAGGAGCAGCCTGAAGGAAGAGGAGTGCATAAGGGGGTCAGGGGCACTTCTATGACCTATGGAATCCAAAGACCCAGTCTTCCTTCTTCATAATTTAGCAAGGCTCCAAGTTTTAACTCAGAACCTTAAGAATGCCACCAAAAAGGACTCATGCCTTAGTGATCTAGGGTAAGACTCAGACATTTGCTTCTTTCACATGCTGCTGGAGCCATGATAATACTGTCTCAGGGACATGGGCTTTAGAGGCAGTAGCCCTGGGCTTAATAATTCTAATAATAAAATAATAATATCTAATGATTACTGAGTGTGTACTACACACGTGGCAATATCTTACATCCCAGCTTCTTGACTTACTAGGTATGTGACCTTAGGCAAGTGACTTACCCTCCAGAAGCCTCTGCTTCTTCATCTGTAAAATGGGGGTAATAATAGTTCCTCTCACAGGGTTGTTGTGAGCACTCCTATGAGTCAATGGAGGTAAAGCACCAAGCACAGTGCCTGGCATGTGCTGTTCTTCTTCAAACGTTCTTCTTTGCCTTTTACACCCAGCTCAAATATCCTCCATTCCACAAACTGTCCCCAGTTGCCCTCCACCTCCTCTGTGCTCCCACAGCACTTTACTTCTGCCTGCTTTTCTA
This sequence comes from Neophocaena asiaeorientalis asiaeorientalis, assembly GCF_003031525.2. Lineage (NCBI taxonomy): Eukaryota > Metazoa > Chordata > Mammalia > Artiodactyla > Phocoenidae > Neophocaena > Neophocaena asiaeorientalis. Next base: position 708,017 of record NW_020173955.1, on the reverse strand, counting down.
GCCCTATGGCCCTGCAATATATTCACCTATTCACCTAGTTATCACTCCTGGCCGACCATACCTTATTTATCTTTGGGTTCCTGAGGTCTAGATCCATGCCAAACACACAGTAGGATCTCAACAGATCCAAATGGGTTGATAAGCACAATATATATCAGCCTCTCAAGCAGAGGAGCAGACAGTCTGATTGGGAGCAGGACACACCCAACCAGGACACCACCTCGTTGGGCATTTAGGATTTTTGTCAGGCGAAATTCTGATGTGTGTCTGTAAAACTACTCCAATGAAACCACAATTTCTCAAGTGAAAAGTAGTAATTCCTCACAACTGGCAGGAGAACCCGTCAGTAGCCAGTGTGGAGCCCAGTGTTAACCGGGTGTGGTGCAGCTGGTTTGGAAGCCTACCAAAGAGACAGCAAGTAAACATGACGGTTGCCTGCGTGCACAAACACCAAACCAGCTTCTCATCACCTCATCCCTGAGACAGTCCAGTCACAGCATCTGTGACACCCACAAGTGGTTACTTGTCAGCTCCTGTCAAGTGCAGCAGCAAGGGCCAACCACCCCCAAAATGCAGATCCTAAGGACAAAAACACAATAACAGCAGTTTTTATAGGAAGCTAAGCAGTGTGTGTGTGTGTTTGTGTGTGAGTGTTCAGAAAAAGTGGTCATTTTCTAAGGTGAGTATAAGACAAGGGACTGTGTTAAAAGAGGAAATATTTCTCCCCTTCTAAGACCACATTCTTCTCTCTAGCAAGAGGCTAGGCAGGGCTAGAAGCGAAAACTGGTTAGAATTTTGCACCCGCCCAACTAACTACAGAAAGACACCCTGGGGGACAGTCTGCTAGGCTACATGGAGCTGACCACATGGCACTTCATTTCTCACTCATGTGGGTCTCAGGGAAGCAGTGTGAAGTGCTCTTGGAATCTATAAGGAGAGTGAGGAAGGAAATTGGAAGCATGCCTGGCTGGGGTGGCATGAATAGAGGAATAAAAGATTTTAAATACAATTTTATCCCCTTGTGTGGATTGGAATTCAACTACAGGGCACAGTAGAGCTTACAGGATTACAGTGGGTGGTCTCCCCCATGACAGGAATTCAATAAAACTCTCTTACCCCCAATTCCTCTTCCCCATCTCTTTGTTTCTATTCATTCACTCATTCATTTATCTATACCCTGCCTGGTTCCCAAAAGTAATGCAGCCTCATATTCTACAGGCCCTGGGGAGCTACCAATGGTTTTTAAGCATGGGAGCTCCATGATCAAATATGACCTTTAGAGCATCTAGAATCAGTGATGAGGATGGAATTAGAGAAGACAGAGGCCAGCAGCCATCCAGATGTGTACTAACTAGTGGCTGTGGAGGAGAGAGGATGGAGATTATTTGAGAGGATAATCAGGATTTCTTGGCTGGGCCAGAATGTGGTTGGTGGAGAAAGAGCAAAAAATAACTAGAAAATTTCTTCTTTAGGTGATTTTGTGAATGATGACACTACCAAAGAAGATTGACAATACAGAGGAGGAGAATTTTGGAGAAGGGGAGATAAAAAGCACGAGGAACCACTTTAGTGAAAGATGCCATATAATGATATGTCCTGTTACCAGTGCAGGGGACAGATAATGTTGCTAACAGGGTCATTTTTTGCTCCAATGATCTGTTGTGGGTTGACCTCCAGCTGCATCATGTGAGGTTGCTCTGGTCCACATCTACAGCTGGTCTTAGATGCTGATCGTGCCCCATGGTATGATCACTATGGTCACTACAGGAACTTTGAGAGTGTAGGCATGGGGCAGTACAAGCCTAAGCCCACCCCTTAGAGACCACCCAGAAGACCTCTTTTACTGACAGTGGTCCCTGAGTGTACCACTTCCACATCTAAATATCTAGAGGTTGGACAGACATCCACTGGTAGTGGAAAACTGAGTACACAAGGGTAGGTAATCTGACTGTTGTGATCGTCCTCAGGCCCTGCCTTGAGTCTCTGCTCAAATCTGACCTCCTAGCCTGAAGGATGGAGGGGGAAGAGGAATCCTTTCCAAGCAGCCTAGTCTTCTCTCTTTTCCCCCCAAACACCTTCTGCCCATCTCAGAGCCCCTGCTCCTCCTTCCTTGTCCCCAGAAAGCCTTCCTTTTCCATACTGGGCAAGTCTATTAGCCGGGCAGCTTCCTGAGTGGGAGAGTTGTTATCTGTTGGAGCAGTCTACCTCTGGACTTGGTAGGCTGTCTGTCTCTTTGCTGCACACATAGAAAGCTTTCGTTCAGCTTGGAAGTTTTTTTGTTTGTTTTGTTTTGTATTGCTTATTTATTCTCACTTTGTTTTAAATAAAAGTTTGAGGGCTTCCCTCGTGGCGCAGTGGTTAAGAATCTGCCTGCCATTGCAGGGGACACGGGTTCGAGCCCTGATCTAGGAAGATCCCACATGCCGCAGAGCAACTAAGCCCATGCACCGCAACTACTGAGACTGTGCTCTAGAGCCCGCGAGCCACAACTACTGAGCCCACACATGCCACAACTACTGAAGCCCGTGCGCCTAGAGCCTGTGCTCCACAACAAGAGAAGCCACCGCAATGAGAAGCATGCGCACACAAGGAAGAATAGCCCCCGCTCGCCACAACTAGAGAAAAGCCGGTGCGCAGCAACGAAGACCCAATGCAGCCAAAAATAAAATCAATTAAAGGGAGACCAGGCTAGGCGCGAGGACCTCGCGAGCTCCTCCACGTGGGCTCCCCTCCCCACTGCGGTGACCCCCGCTCCCACCGACTGGCCCCGAAATGGTGGCAGCGGTTTGTGGTCGTTGGTCCCAGGCATTTAGGACCAACAATTGAAGCCCCGAGGGGAACTGCAACTATGAATGAAGAAAATACAGATGGAACAAATGGATGCAGTAAAGTCTGAACTGGCACTCAGAATGAAGCAGCATTACTTACTTTGATGGAAAAGACTGGATACAACATGGTTCAAGAAAATGGGAAAGGAAGTTTGGTGGTCCGCCCCCAGGTTGGGAAGGTCCAACTCCACCTAGAGGCTGTGAACGTTTTGTAGGAAAAACACCTCGTGATATGTATGAAGATGAATTAGTTCCTGTATTTGAAAGAGCTGGGAAGACATACGAATTTCGACTTACGATGGAATTTAGTGGTGAAAATCGAGGTTATGCTTTTGTGATGTGTACTACAAAAGAAGAAGCCCAGTTAGCCATCAGAATTCTTAATAATTATGAGATTCGACCAGGGAAGTTTATCGGTGTGTGTGTAAGCTTGGATAATTGCAGATTATTTACTGGAGTTATTCTGAAGGAAAAGAAGAAGGAAGAAATCTTGGATGAAATGAAGAAAGTTACAGAAGGAGTTGTAGATGTCATTGTTTACCCAAGCGCCACTGATAAGACCAAAAATCGCAGTTTTGCGTTTGTTGAGTATGAATCTCACAGAGCTACTGCTATGGCTAGGAGAAAACTAATTCCAGGAACCTTCGACCTGTAGGGCCATACCATTCAGGTAGCTTGGACTGACCCAGAGAAAGAGGTTGATGAGGAAACCACGCAGAGAGTTAAAGTTCTCTATGTGTGAAATGTAATGATCTCAACTACAGAGGAAACAAAGCAGAATTCAATAAATTCAAACCTGGTGCAGCTGAGTGAGTAAAGAAACTTAGAGATTATGCTTTTGTTCACTTTTTCAACCGAGAGGATGCAGTGGCTGCTATGTCTGTTATGAATGGAAAATGCATTGATGGAGCAAGTATTGAGGTAACACTGGGAAAACCTGTAAATAAAGAAACACTTGGAGACAGCATCTTAATGGTCAGATTAGCCCCAATTCAGAAAACCTGATTGTGTTTGCTAACAAAGAAGAGAGCCACCCAAAAACTCTAGGCGTGGCACCAACTCTTCCAGCTTGTCTCAATGGCCAGCATGGCCCAAGCCTCCCTGAAATTGAAAGATGCGCTTATCCATTTTTTCCTGGAACAAAGCTTACTCCAATTAGTATGTATTCTTTAAAATCCAATCATTTCAATTCTGAAGTAATGCATTTGGATTATTACTGCAACAAAAATAATTGGGCACCACCAGAATATTATTTATATTCAACAACAAGTCAAGATGGGAAAGTACTCTTGGCATATAAAATCGTTATTCCTGCTATTGCAAATGGATCCCAGAGTTACTTCATGCCAGACAAACTCTGTACTACGTTGGAAGATGCAAAGGAACTGGCAGCCCAGTTTACGTTACTTCATTTGGACAGGGAACAAAATCTCTTCAGCCTGGACCTATGTAGAAGAATTTGGAGAAAATAAACAGGTCCTTTCTGATGTTGCTTGAGCTTATCCTCCTGCAGTTGATCTCATTCCTGTTGGCTTAATATTAAGTCCCATGACAACACTAAGTGAACATTCATTTTTAGCCCTCATTTATAGCACCAGGAAAATATAGAAAAAACTTTACCTGTGCATTAGATGACCTAATTTCTTCTGTTCCTAGAAACACTGTACATTTTATAAGTAATCACTTCATAGTCATTTTCACACCCTTGGCTTACACTACACCAAAGAACATAGCTGAGTTTTTGGAAAGTACAGGATTTACAAATTTGGTCTTTAGTACTCACACACATCTATAAACATTATAACTAATGAAGCAAGAAATTATTGATAACGTAAAATGAATGTTTATTGTGGAACAGTAATATTTCAAATGTTGGTTTTTAAAGAAATAATTTGGTTTAATTTTTGGATTTTTCTGTACTGTAAGTTGATAATGGTTTCTTGAAGTTTATTTTATAAAGATGATTCATTTTACTGTTTTATGGTACCAGTAGGATTCTAATGTTAAATTGGTTTATTGGATTGTATAAATGTTTACATTAGTATTTAAATAATGAAATATTTGAGAGTTTTTGCAGTCCAGGGGTAAATGTTTCTGCTGGCTTGATACCTAATACAGTTTCAAAAAAGAAGCAAATATGAATTCACTGCTTATATCTTTTCTTCATGGATGACCCCTTAGTGTCAGTACCAAATTTAAAAGGAGCTTCATTGTGGATAGAGCAAGAGAAATCAGAGATTCCCTTTTTTGGTGATCATAAAGATACAAAACAATTAACAGATATCCAAGAAACAGATATCCAAGAATGCATTCTAGCAAGATCTCTGAAGCATTGTGTCAGTGAAAATTTACTTAATACTGACTGATGAAACTATCAGGATTTGCAATGCAGTGAATGCTGAAACAGTCTTTACCAGCAATATAAGATTATCAGGATTTTGAATGTTAGAACATTATGTGATTATAGTTTTAATGCTTTGTCTCTTTGAATTAAATTTGTAACCATAAAGATGTGAAGCATAATTGTTTTGCATTTATTTACAGACTACAATTTCTGTCACAGTTCAGTAAATAGTCTTTCCCCTGTTAGTGCTACCCTCTCTTCTGGGACTCCCAGTGTGCTTCCTTACACTTCAAGGCTTTATTCTTATCCAAGCTATCCTTTGTCACCAACAGTATCACTTGTTAATGGCAGCCATGTTGGACAGCGGCTATATATCTCCAATCAGGCCTCATTCTTCTGAAGAAAATATTGTAAACAGGAGTATGAAACTTTCCTTGTAAAGCATGCAAATTAAAATACTGTTTTATTTTAGAATCAGGTTTGTACATTTGGTTTTAAAATGATAATTATATATCTATTTCAACAGAGTAAATATCAATCACAATTCAGAATAACCTACTGTTGTAAAACTTGTAAAAATGCTAAGTTTTAAAAGTTACTCAGTGATTTCTCTTGATAAAGGTATAACAAACTGCTGTTCTTTTTAAACTTTTGGGATTTTAAATAACTTCTGATTCCTGAGTGGTCAGTAGAACCCAGAAGTTTACATTAAATTTTTTCATTATAACTTTGCTAAATAGAGTTTCACAAGTATTAAAGCACTTGCAGACACTGGTTACACTAGATTTGATTACCAAGGATCACTATCTGTATTAGCAATTAGAACAATTATATAAACGGAAGCATCTAATTATTATGTAGGAAGCAATGAAGTGCAAAAAGATTAAGATGCAAATTTTATGCAGTACTAAAGAAAAAGCAATCTACCATTGTGGTCCTTGAAAATAACTATAAATATTTTAGTTAATAATTGTTTGTTGTAGAAATAATCATAATTTTCCTGTTAATGTATTTAAGGTTTTTATAAGTATGCTCCATTTGTGTTTTTGATATTCATTGTCTAGTTCTTTGAGTAATAAGTGTTATGGTTTTTAATGTTGAAATCACGTGTTGTTTAATTTTTGTACTTGAATTCAAATTCTTTGACGTTAAATATAGGATGCTTCTAAAAAAAAACAAAAAACCTTTGTTTTAAATAAAAGTTTGAGGCATCTCTCAGTACAGTGGGTTTTTAAAAAAATAAGAGCAGAGGGACTGGGGGATAGCTTGCTTAGGGCTAAAAGCCCACGGAGCAAATGCAGAGTCTCCCCCTGCTGGCTGGTTTAGCCTTTGGGAAGCCCTGCACAGTTTCACAGGGGAGAATCAGCCAACTTCAGAAGATACTCTTCCTTTCCGAAACAATGGTCAGTGCCCCGGTAGACTGACCCTGTTTAAAACTCATTCCATCACTTTCTGCCCCTCGCTTTCACCAGCTCTTGCACAAATATTCAGGGTCTTAATTTGTTCGCCCGTGGAACATTTCCTGGCCCCCGACGCTGAGCCAGCACTTTGCCAGCAGTGGGAGCCTTCAGGAGAATGAATCACACTCCCCGCCCCGGGAGTCCAGCGTTAGCAGAGCTGCCCTCTTTCGGTAGCAAAGCCCTAGCCAGCCCGGGCTGGGCACACTCAGATTAAACGGGTTCCCCTGCCAAGGGCCCAGACCCAGGCCCGTGAGGGAGGCTTAGAATCTATCTAGGATTTTCAGGAAACAGGTGTCTTTTTTCAGGAGTTAATTTAACAGTTATCTCAGTGCTTCCGCTGGGCTGAGGCAGAACCAAGCAGCCCTCTACAGGTAGGAGGGAGAGGTACGCATCCTGAAGGCTGCAACCCTGGCTGGCTGTGCTCCACCTAGGTGACCTTCATCTCGGAGGGCTCCCCCAACTGGGCGATGCTCCCAGTGATGCTCAACACGTGATCCCCAGACTAGCGGCAGAGGCCACACTTGGGAACTCGTTAGAAATGTAAATTCTCAGGCCCCACCCCAGTCCTACTAAAAGGCAACTCCAGGAGTGGGACCAGCAGTCTGCTTTAGCAAGTCCTCCAGGGGATTCTGATGCACCTCAAGTTTGAGAACCACTGGTCCGGAGATAGCGGTGTGGCCACCTCTGGGGGCCCTACTTTATGGCTTGGCTTCATGAGACTCGGCACCTCCTGCCTCATATCAGCCTCAGAACCACAGCATTTCAGAGGTACGTACTGCAGACCCCTTCCCCTTAAAATGAGAACAATGAAGTGCAAGGGTGTGGTTTGCCCAAGGCAATCCTGTCTGGGAATTCTTCCCCAAACCTCCCAAATTACACGAGAGGAAAAGAAGGCCAGTAAATGTGACCCTCCCGGGGTTCCTCAGACCTACCTGCTCCGGGTTTGGGGGCTCTGCCCAGCCTCTCCTGCGGGTCTGGCTCTCCCATGCCTGTGCCTGGAGGACTCGGATCTCTGGGCCCTTGGAACAGAGCCCCTCCCCTTCCCTTTTCTTCCTTTGAGCCATGTTCCATTCAGTCTTCTTTTGCGGTACGCAGGCCTCTCACTGTCGTGGCCTCTCCCGTTGCGGAGCACAGGTTCCGGACGCGCAGGCCCAGCAGCCATGGCTCACGTGCCCAGCCGCTCCGCGGCATGTGGGATCTTCCCGGACCAGGGCACGAACCGCGTCCCCTGCATCAGCAGGCGGACTCTCAACCACTGCGCCACCAGCGAAGCCCAGCCTTCTCCTTTTTGATCACACTGGTCCTGCTTGCCACTCGGAGATGGAACAGGAAGGGCCCAGCTGTGAAAGGATCACCACAGGATTTGGTTTTGGTCAGTCTCCAGCGTCTAAAGCTACTTGTCAATCAGAGAGAGAGAGGAAGTCACTAGAAAGACAGGAAACATTCAAAGATGAAAACGCGTCCCCCTCAAGCCTGGTCCTCGGGCACAGATGTCTCTGTAGATGAGCGCCTGGGTCTTTTTGGGGGGCTGGAATGAAGGGCGTGCTCTGCCTGTCTCTCCTCACAATGTTCACAAGCCTTGGTTTTCTAGAAGGGAGATGAGGGGAGGGAAAAAGGAGAAAAGAATAGCATCGGTATTAACGTATGTTTGTTAACATCATCAGAGGGCTTGGGTCCCCAAGGGAAGATTATACCTTGAAGACACAGCTTTCTCTCGAAGATTGGAAAAAACAATCAGCCCCCTTTCTAAATGCTGCACTCAGCCACAGAGTGTCCTGATACCTCTCCACTTGTTATGGCCTTTGCGACAGGTCCAACGCTCCTGTTTCAGAACATCACCACACACACTCTTCCACCCCTTACCCAGTGCGCAGGGTGGGTAGTGGAGGGGACTTTATAAAAAGGAAAAGCTGTCCTTCTCACCAAATGTGGAGGAGTCATTTTTGCAGGAGGCTTTAATTGAATGCTGCAGCTGAAATTATTGAGGAAACACTGGGGGAAATCCTCCAGTAATAGGAAGACAATCCTTTTTCACGTTTGCCGTGAGAGCTCCACTCCCTCCAGCCCTCTTGGGAGGTGGGCTTTGCGCAAGCCTGTTCCATTCAGAGGGGCTTCAGCAGGTATTTGTAGCATGGCTGGACTTGGGAACTGGAATTAAAGGAAGAAAAGAGACGATCTTGCAGTGGTGTGGGAAAGGGAGCTCAGGGTATAAAAGGCACGTTCATTACAAACACACTGACACTCAAAGCTAATTCTGCTTTGTCTTCTGGATACCCCACCTCCTCATTCCAAGGAAGTGGCCAATCCTTATATTTCTTAGCCTCAAGAGCACTTGCTAAGTGGAAAGGTGGTGTTCCCAGAAGATCAACTCTTTTCCTGGCCTAAATGAAAGCTTTAATCTCCTTGAGGATATTCTATTACTCTGGAAGTGGGCAGTGTTTAGGGAAGGGAATGGGGGGTGAGCAGAAGGAGGAGGGAGATTCATGGGTTCATTGAGGATTGGGACCCACACTGTACTCTCTTAATGCCCCAGGGATACAGCAGGGCCTCTCGGAGGAGTGATGCACCTCAGGAGGCTAGATGGGGGTCTGGGGGTACCCATTTCACACAAAGTGGTTAAAAGAAATCAGGTGGCCTGGGCTTAAACTCAAGCTCTACCACTGGCTGGCTATGTGCCATGGGATAGCTGCTTCCCTTTATGTGCCTCAGTTTCCTCATCCATGAAAATTAAAATCACATATTCCAAAGCATTTATTGAACTATATGCTAGGTACTGCTCTAGGGGCTTGAGAGATAGAAATAAACAAATAAAGATTCTACCCTTTTAGAGCTTACATTCTACTGGGGGGAGGCAGACAGAAAACACTATTAGTATGTAAATCATATAGCCTAGAATGTACTATGGGAACAAAAGTAGAGCAGGGAAAAGGGATGGCGAGTGTAGGGGATGAGGCACAGAGGCAGGTGGTCAGGATAGGCCTCACTGAGAACATAATATTTGGCAAAGACTTAAAGCAGATGAGGGAGAACTGTGAGTTATCTGGGAAAAGTATGTTCTAGGCCAAAGAGCAGTTGGCTCATATGAAATTATTTTTGTAAAGCACTACTGAGTCCCTGTCACTTTAGTAACATTCCATAAACATTGTTGTTGCTGTTATTGTTATTATCATTTTCATGCCCAAGTGTGGTCCAGCAGCTACCAGATACCAGGTTGCCATGTGGGCTAGGAAAAGAGCATATCCACAGTAGCCAACTTGCCCTGAACTGGGGGGACCCCTCCAAATGTTTTGCTCTGTATAAGAGCCCCAAGACTTTTGCCTGACTCTAGAATGAAGGGAGGTATCCCTAATAATGATGAAGACTGAATTTCTCTCCAGCCCTGCCAAATGGGGACCCAGAGGCAGACTCTATGACGATTTAAAGAAAATAATGTAGCTTTCTAACCTGAGTTGATAAAGTAAGCTTCCTACCCATCCCAGAGGAGCATGGAAGGAGGCAGTAAAAGGGAGAACAGTCTAGACACACAATAGGGCATGAAAGATCTAAAAATGTCTGAATGTTGCAGATTAAGTAAACATGACTTTAGTGAGGCATGGGACAAGAAAGGGGAAAAGACAAATAAGAGCTGGGGTCAGGAAGAAGAAAAATGTGTCCACAAGGATCATGTTGGAGGACATATCTGGAGATACTAGAAGGACAATGCATGTGACTCTACCAACAGGAGCAAGTCCTGAACATGTGACCAGAAAAACCAACCCCCCCAAAGGAGGTGGGAGCAATAGACAGTCAGAGGGGCTGCTGGTAATGGGGGCCAAGAGTGGCATGTGGCTCCAGGGAACCAAGTTTGCCCACAGTCAAAAATGTCTGGGCTCCACAGATCAGTGACCTTAAATGTGTCAGAATTCTGAAATGTTAAAATCCTGGAAAGGGCTCTACTGCTTATCTAATCTGACCCCATCCGTTTTATAAGTGAGGAAGCTGAGACTCAGAAGCATGAAACAGCTCGCCCAAAGTCACATTAAATTTGTCAGGACTCTCATTCACGGTGACAGAAACCCAACTCAAACCAATTCAATAAGCAAAAGGGAATGTATTGGCTGGTGTAACTATGGGAACCACGACTCGTCCCCACACCAGGACTGAGACAGAAATTTGGCTGTGAACAATTCTAGGATTTTGAGCAGAGACAAGATGAGAAATAGTATTCTGTGAAAATACAGGCAGGCATGGGACTCCCTGGAATTTATAAGACTTTTCCTGAAACTCCTTGTGTTTTATTTCCCAGAACAAAATAAATCAAACATCTACTTTGTGGAAGGTGGGAAACTGCTTGCAGCTCTAAATGGTACTTTTCTCCAAGGACTTCTCAGTAAGGGTCTAAAACAGAAGTTGTAAACTCATGACCCATGAACTAAATCAGATCTCCAGCTATGCATCATCTGACCCACATACTGGCTGTTTTTAAAAATTCATTTACTTAACAAATAAATGTTGAGCATTTTCTATGTCCCAGGTACTATTCTAGGCACTTGACATACAAAAGTGAACAAAACAAGACAAAAAAATCCTTGCCTTCATATACTTTGATCATAATGGTAGAAATGTGCAGATCAATCAATAAGTTTTCTAAATTATCTATTTAGAAGGTAGTAAATAGTATGGAGAAGAAAAAAACAGGGAAGGAGGAGACAGTATAAGGTGGGAGGGAGAGTGTGCTGTGGTCTTAAAGAGGGTGGTTGGGAAAAGCCGAGAGGGTGACATTTGGGCAAAGGTGTGGGAGAAGAAGAAACAAGCCTTGCAGGTGCCTAGAGGAAGAACATTCCAGGCAGAAAGGCCAGCAAGTGCAAAAACCTTGAAGCAGAAACATACCTAAGACATTTAGGAAACAGCAAAGATGTCTGTGTTTTGGTTTTTTAATCCGTATGAACTGCCAGCATTTAAAAAGTTGGGAGATTTTGGGGCTTCCCTGGTGGCGCAGTGGTTGAGAGTCCGCTTGCCGATGCAGGGGACGCGGGTTCGTGTCCTGGTCCGGGAAGATCCCACATGCCGTGGAGCGGCTGGGCCCGTGAGCCATGGCCACAGAGCCTGCGTGTCCGGAGCCTGTGCTCCGCAACGGGAGAGGCCACAACAGTGAGAGGCCCGTGTACCGCAAAAAAAAAAAAAAAAGTTGGGAGATTTCACATCAACATCCAGATTCCCAGCTTTTCTTGAGAAAATATTCAGTTAGGGTCTGGCAATGCTGGCTCCAAAGTATCCCATAAGAGAATGAGCTAGATCTGAGCAGCAGCTCTTCCCCTGTAATGGGGCAAGCTTACTCCCAGAGTCAGGGTAGTCCCCTCCCCACCCGAGTCCCTGCTCTCTGTTAGGCTCTCAGCTACTTCATTCATTTCAGTTGCCTCCTGGTCAGGCCCCTGCAGGCATTTAAGCTCTTGTAGCTACGTAGACCAGGCTACAGTCATAGGTAAACCCCGACAGCTCAGTGGCTTAATATAACAGAAGATTTATTTCTTGTTCACACAAAATCCAACAGGAGTAGAGTGATTCTTCCAGGCATCTATCCTTCGTGAAGTGACTCCAGGGGCCAACTTAGTTCCATCTTGTGGCTCTGCCGTTTCAACTTGTGGGAGCCTAAAGTGTTTTGACTTTTACAGCACATGCAACCGATGAGCCAGTGGGAGAGAAAGGCGAGAGGCATGAAGAGCATGGTGTTATGGAAACCGTGGTAAGAATCCAAAGAAAGAGAGAACATCTAAGTTGTCTTCCACTCCTGGATATAGTGTTGGATTTGGAGTAACTTGGGTTCTTTAGATTAGATAAAGCTCACTTGGGGTGAGCATGAGCAATATGCCTAAGTCCATAAAGTAAGGGGAAACCTCCCTGTGGGCTCTGGGATGTCTGTTCAAATCCCCAAAGCAAAAGCCACATGGCCATTCCTCTGCCCAAGCAGTGCTGAACCCAAGCCCACCAGGATGGACAGGACCTTCTGTCTGGCTCTGACAGTAGGGCCTGGGAGCCAACACTGGCCCCTCTGACCCCACAAAAAGAACAAAGCCCAAGGGCCTGGTGTGTTCGACTCAGCTTTACCTCTTCAATGACTGCTTGCAAAACAGCCCTTCCCTTCCGGAATCTCATTTATGTGCCTCTCACTCTCAAATCTTCACTGTTCCCCTTTTCTAAGCATGGCTCATAGTCAGGAGTGTCAAGGACTGAGGTCATTGGATGTGCTATTGATGACTTACGATAGGCCAGTTTTAATAGAAATTGTGGTTGCAGATAAATTGACTAGAGCCTGGATTCTGATAGGGAAGCATAGTCATGCTATAGGTTTTTGCAGTCAAGACATCGGGGTATGTTTTCAATGAGCTAGAAGAGAACAGGATCTTGAAGATGCCAGAAATAGGGAGATAATGGTTGATGGAGGTGGAGATGGGGAGTTACTGGTAAAATCAAGAACTCCAGAAAAGGTTAGCTTTGGGAACAAAAATAAGATGTGGCTTCTCTGAAAATATGTAGAAAGAATGAAGGAAAAAAGCAAAGGATGGATGACAATGCAGATCAAATTGAGAGAGTGGAGAGGAGAGCTGAAGCCTTGATCCCCTCAGTAAACTAGGTGTGGAGGTCATCTATGGGGGTGGGAGAGGTCAGAAGTTCTTTGAGAAAAATGAAAAGGATTTGGAACACCTGCCTTGAAGAATTCAATATAAAGTTAAGAGGAATAAAAAGGCTACTCTGACAACAAAATGACTTATGAATTGGAAAAACAAACATGCCTGGATAATGCATTGGGTACAGATTGATTTCCTCCAGAAAAGTCTTTACAGGTCTCTGCTGACCGTAGTGCTGGTTCGAACATCTAGCTGAATGTCTAAGTCTGATAGAAATCTTTGGCAGAATAACTAATGGCTGGGATAACTATTAGCCTGCACTTCTCAGTACTTAGAGAAATGAAATGCTCCACTCACAGTAAGCTGTTAAAATCCTAATTATTCCCTTGGAGACCAGCCATCCCCATTTCAGAAACTAGCTCCTTTACAAAGGAAAGAAATCTCTGTCTCTGTCTCTCTCTCTCTCTCTCTCTCTCTCACACACACACACACACACACACACACACACACACACACACACATACACGCACACATACCCATTCATACACACCATGACTAAAATAAATGGATCTTCATTTCCTCATCTGGTTAGATACTCTAAGTCACTCCTTGACGTGCTGACATTCTGCTAACCCTATCATTGATTGTTCCAAACAAAGTAAGCTTTCTCCCAGCTCCAGTGACAGCAGCGGCTGTTTTTTGTGGGAAGATGCATTTATATCAACACCAGACAACTTTTACTCCTTCATCACACTGTGGCCCATTATAAACGAAAGGCCAGTTCCTTTCCTCCTGGGCTTTTGTGGAGAGACTGAGAAAATCATTTCCTGGGGAAATGAAAGCTGAAAGCTCTGGCAGGGAGGGAGATAGGTCTGCAGAGAGGCATTGGAAAAGGTTGGCAGGGGGAGAGACGTAAGAGACTGATGCCAGAAACAAGGTACTGAATGATGACAGCACCTTCTTCCAAGCCTTAAAGGGCTTCTCCGTGGGCTCAGGCTTTTCAGCAAATAGCAGCCTGTGTGAAACAGCAAAGAGAGTTGCCTTTACTTGGTCCTAAGAACAAAGACTGAGTAACACAGCCTGCGAAACCCCAGGTCAACCAGAAGCCTCATGGCAGGTTGCCCAAGGGGGAACCCAAGAACAGAGTGCAGGTTGGAGGAGGTTTGGGAAGCAGAGCCATGCTTTAACCAAAAGGTGAACAACAATAGAAGGAAGGGGAATGAAAGCCCTCCTATGTGGTCATTCCTGCACAGAAGATTGAATTAATTAAATTAAAGGCTCCAGTAATACTCTACAAAATTTAGAATTTGCAGCATTTTGTTATTTGGGAACTGGTGTTAGATTGCGGTTAGACGTGTAGTTTAGTATATACAGATCATATGTGTTATAATTATTATGAATCCACTGATGGTAAAAAGAAAGAAAGAAAGAAAAAGAAAGGAAGGAAGGAAGAAAGGAAGACAAAAAAAGAAGGAACCAGCAGGGCTATAAGGAGGGAAGCTGCTATGGGGACATACTGATGGACAGTTAAAGAGTACAAAGAATGTGGAATTAAATGAATAGAATGGGGCTACCCCTGGGAGATAAACAACTGAGTTGAAGCACAACCAGACAGGTCATATATTGTGTTCTTTCCCAAGGCTGGCTGTTCTTTAATTGTGCTGTTTATCTCTTAAGAACACTTCGGTATTTGCAAAGTCAACTTCTGACCTGAGAACTGAAGAACTGTAAGTCTACTTACAGCCCCCCGATTGCTGTAGACCCCTTGGTGCAGAAGTAAAGGCCCTCCATGGATTGGTCTTAGCCTACCTTTCCAAACTAAGGCATAGAAGAGCTAGTTGGTAGGGCATTAGGTTGGGAAAAGATGAGTTAACATGGGCCTCTCTAATACCATGTTGGTAACTGATAGAAATTACTGGTTGCCTAAAAATGAGTGAGAGGGTGGGTGGGTGAGCTTGCCCATGGGTCCAGGCATTGTCCCACCTCCTCTGCTGCCCTCTCCACTTCCTCCCTCCTTCACTCTCACCCCATTTCCAAGGCATCCAGTTGCACTCTGGAGGTGCTTACCATCACATCCAAAACTAGGCTTGCAGCTCTTCGACATCCTCCAGATTACTACCCCCTTTCCTTCCACTTTCTGCCCCACTCCCCAGACAAATCCACCAAGAAATTATGGCATTATTTGTCACAGCAAAACACAGCAGAGACACCTTCATGCTAATCATCATGGGAATTGGTTAAAAAAATTATAGCAGCATATTATGGAGTACCATACCGGCATAGAAAGGGGAAAGCACTGTGTAAATTGATGGGGGAAATGTCCATAATATATTGCTGAGTTTTTTCTTAGAAAGCAAATTTGCTTACATGAAATTTCTAAAAATCTTATATGCTCTAGTATAATGTTATAAGTCATAATTCTAGTTATTACTTTAAAATTTATATCTCAGAAATAACTAAATTTCCTTGTCAATTGCATTATTATGAACTTTCATCGAATCTTTAACCGTGGTCATTTTTAAGTCTTTTGTCATTTACAGACAGTTCTGGATGTACTCTGACGCTTTTGCAAAAATGTTCCTATAAAAGGGTTTCATCTTCAAGGAATTCATGGAAAAGACTCTGACAAGTACAGGTTTCTGGTATACTGCTGAACTGAATGAATAAGCGTTTTCAGAACTCTAATGGAAAACTGATGAATTCATAAAAGTGCTAACAAAAGATCAAGATGAAAAAAAATTAATTACATGGGACTGAGTGAACTGATGATTATAATTTTTGTGACTTTCTGTTTGAATAATAATAAAAAAAAATCCCACAAGGACTCAGAGGCAAAAAATATACAAATCAATTTTCACTGCAAAGTAAAGGAGCTGTTACAGTGGAGGATTACTGGACTGAATGTCAATATTATGACATAGTATGAGTGTGTTTCGTGTCTGGTAATTGCAATCATTGTTGCTTTTGTTGTGGTCATCCATTTACAATGCTTGGTGTCAGTCTGTTTATCTCTTGTAAAAATAAAATATAGTGCGTGTGTGTGAAAAAAATTATTAAAAAAAAAGAAAGTCAAGGCTTTATTTAACATCTTAATTTTGAATATTTATTATTGGAATTTGCTACAGGTACCTTGATTAAATAAAACCAGTGTGGTTTGTTTAAATATAAAATTTACTCTTAATAGTAAATATTATTTAAATCATAAAAAAAAAAAAGCAAATTTGCCCAAAAGTATGTCCGGAGTCAGATGATTCCATCTTTGTAAAATAAATAAAACAAAACAAAAAATGTATAGATAGATGTCTTGAGACCCCAAGGGTAAGCTTCAGGAACAGCAGATGGTCTGCTTGGCGAGAGCCCAAGACTCACCTTGCTGGGTTGGGTTACACACACTGAGTGGATCTAGAGGTGGAAGTGGTGGAGAACCAGAGTCAGTTTTCCCTCTGAGAGGTTAGGAGGAGGTGGGTTTGGGAGGAGGATGGGCAGGAGAAAAGAAAGGGCTAGAGAGACACCATGCCATAGGGAGAGGAACTACTTCAGGGATGTCCTGACAGTTACTCTGCAAGTCATCAGGCCTGTGGTGTGATTGCCACTTTCTAGAGTCAGTTTCTCAGCTCAGATTTTTTTTCTTTTTTTTTCACACTATTGAAAAACAAAACTCCTCACTGGGTTTTAGGTTTATAAATTGTCAGAAGAACTTTCATTTACTCATTTTTAAACCACTTAGAAGGAAGACAACGGAGCTGGTGTTTGCTGCCTCAAACACCAGAAATCACACTGTATGGTGTTAAAGAAGAAAAACCTGGAGAACAGTGAGAAAGGAGGAGAAAAATGCTTTGAATTTAATGGAAGTTCATGTCTATATTTCCATGTGTTAATAATAGGCAATGTACAAACCATCATCTCCTACAATTGTTTTATTACCTTCCATGCCTCTCTAAGCCTTTATCACAAGCCTTCGTGTCCACACAGATGTAACAGGTTTACATTTTTAGAAAAACCATTTGACAATGATGGCAGTTTTATCCCTTTATAAGTAATGAGAAAATGTGTACCTTGATGGATATCAGTGCACAGACACATTTATTCTAATTTGAGACCTTCATCACTATCCCTGTAAGTCAGCTAACAAAGGTTTTTGGTTTAGTTCATTGGGTCTTCACTTCAGCTTCCTTATCAGCAAAGAGCAGGGCATTTAAATACAACATTGAATAAACAAAATATTTTAGATCGAAGTGATTTTTTTATAGATTCCATTTAATAAAAACTGATTCACGAAGGTTGGACCTTCAAGATGGCAGAGGAGTAAGATGTGGAGATCATCTTCCTCCCCATAAATACATCAAAAATACATCTACATGTGGAGCAGCTCCTACAGAACACCTACTGAACGCTGGCAGAAGACCTCAGACTTCCCAAAACGCAAGAAAATCCCCACATACCTGGGTAGGGCAAAAGAAAAAAGAAAGAACAGAGACAAAAGAATAGGGACGGGACCTGCACCAGTGGGAGGGAGCCGTGAAGGAGGAAAAGTTTCCACACACTAGAAGCCCCTTCACTGGTGGAGACTGCGGGTGGCGGAGGGGGGAAGCTTCGGAGGCTAGGATAGGTTTTTATATATTTGCATGGAAATAGGTACCCAACATGATTCCATAGGAAAAAAACAGATCATAAAATAGTATTTATAATATTATCTTACCTTTATTTTTTTAATGTTTGTGTTTATATAGGTCAAAAGACCTATAACTACCTATCTCGCCCCCACAGGTGTGTATATATTAGCAAGCTGCTAACACTGGTTATCACTAAGGAGGGAGAATTGTGGAATTACAGTAGGAGACACTTCCCCTTTTTCTGTATTTCCATTATAATGTATTATCTGATGAAAAATATTTCTGGATGTTTTTTGCATTTTTATAATTTTTAAATTTTTAATTATGTACATAAAGGTACAAAAATTACAAATATATATTGTAGGGACAAGAAAATTTGACAGGCGCAATTTAAACACAAGCCTTTGCTATTTATAAGAACTGCATTGCCAAAAGAAAGGAGGAGAGGGCTACAAGCCAGTGGCTGGGAACCACCAACCCCAATTCCTTAGTGCATTGATTTTATAGGTTCTCTTTTATACTCAAGTACCACCCAAGATTCAACCTGTCCCCACACTACTCTAGGAACTGCTCTGTGAACCACAGGAAAGGCCTTGTGACACCTGGAATATGGGTCCAAACAAAGCACCTGCTGTGAAAACATGGGCTATCCATCTCTGGCAAATGCCCAACCTGAAGGATAGAAGTGGGATAACAGAGACCCCTTCTCCACCCATTCTCAGAATTGGTGGACAGCATGGGACACATGACTCACCTATTAAAAAAACTTCAGACAGTTATTTGAGAGGAGAAACTGAGAGTATACATTTGAAAATGAAGGGAGTCACAGTACTTGTTCAAAGAACAAGAGTCAGTAGGACAATAAGGAACTCTGTTTTAACTTTTAGAACATGTAACATGAGGGTCTGTGATTATGGAAGCGCTGATTCCTCATCACAGATGCCTACTCATTTTTGAGAATATGCAGATATTAACATTTTGCCTTAATTGCCACTGATATTTCTCTGTTTTGTAAAAATAAAATGTCGCTTCTCTGGAAATATGTAGAAAGAATGAAGGAAAAAAGCAAAGGATGGATGACAATGCAGATCAAATTGAGAGAGTGGACATACCAGTTAATGTTGTTAAGTGGTTAAATAATAAGTTAATAGCCAAAAGAAAAGAAATGGTCCCTTGTCTTAGTAGTTCTCAACTTTTGGTGCATTTTGCCATCACCTGTGGAACTTCGACTGACACAAACTGACGCAGAATTTTGATTCGCTAGTTAAATTTTTGACCGTGCAAATATTTTCACTCACCTTTAACCCTATGCTCTTCTCAAATGAGAACATGTTTGCTTTGCTAAATCATAAGGTTAGAAGCTCCATGATGTGTATCTATCAGCTCTTTGCTTCTAAAATGATTTTTCTTACACAACTCTTCCTCTCAAAAACTTAAGGTACTCTAGGGAATATCCCTAAATGGATTTTTTTTAGACCTACACTTTCATCATTTTTATATCAACAAGAATAAAAGTAATCATTGGAATAACAATGAAAATTTCTCTGGCACTTCATAAAAAGGGAATAGTTACTAGGTTGAAAAGGAATCCATTAAGATTATGGATATAAGTAATATCTAAAGAATTTATAGGGGTATTTTATAAAAGCAATCCTTTAAAATTTGCTCTATTTTTATTGTCAGTAGAACCTTATCAATGTTCTATTATGACAAGCATGTAAATGGTTAAAAAAAAAAAAGAGAGAAACTTTGAAATGATGCCTATTTATGTCCAGAGCTGTTTTAACATACTAAATTTCATACCATCAATTTCATTCATTCAATTACTCATCCATCCAATAGCTGTTAGATGAACACTACACAAGGCACTAGGGATACAGAGATGAAAAATACAGTTCTTTCCTTTAAAGTTGTGAGTTTAATGGGGTAGATAGTTTAAGAAATTGGAAATTACAATGCTTATGATCAGAACAATATCATGGGTATACACGAGGCACTGCAGGGGCTTAGAAGAGGAGCAAAACCTTTGAGTAGGGGGCCAAGTACAGAGAAGATATCAGTAAAGGTTAGTAGGAGGAGTAATTCTTGATCTTTGAATTTTATCTTAAGGGAAAAAGAGAAGCCAGCTGGTTTAAAAGGAGTATCATACGTAATAATACTACTACTAACTAACTAACTAAGTAAATAAATAAATAAAAGGAGGACTTCCCTGGTGGTCCAGTTGTTAACACTCCATGCTTCCTCTGCAGGGGGCACAGGTTCGATCCCTGGTCAGGAAAGTTCCACATGCCGTGCGGTGCAGCCAAAAGAAAAAATAAAAAAGCTGTATCATTCAGAGTTATTAGTCACAAGCAACCGAAATTGACATTGGCTGATTAAGGAGAAAAGAAATGTATTAAGATGATAGTAGATAGCTCACGGAACTTCCTGAAAGACTCAAGAACCAGGCTCAGAGTCCATGCAGCCAGAAACATCCCCCCAAATCATGCCAGAGATCTAGTCCAGTGAGGATGCAGCTGAAGCTGGTATTGCCAGTGCCACTGGCCCTGGACATTCAACAGCAACTAGCCCCTGCTGCCTCATAAGTTCAGTCTTGCTGCAACTGCTACCATCACCATCAGCAAAAGTTCTCCACGTTCTTTTTACTGTGTGTCATGAGCTCCTAAATGAAAGTCTAGAGAGAGGCATCTGGTCAGCAAAGCCTTGGTCACATGCTATACCTAGCTGCAAAGGAAGCTAGGAAAGTCAACATCTTCCTGTTTTCTTTAACCACTGCTGCCTAACAAACCACCTCAAAACTTAGTGGCTTCAAACATCAACAACAATTATTACAATACATCCCAAGATTCTGTAGGTTGACTAGGCTCAGACGGACAGTTCTGCTCCAAGTAATGTCTGCTGGGCCTAAAATCATCTGAAGGCTCATCCAAGATGGCTCACTCACATGGCTGGCTGTTGGCTAGGAGCTCAGCCAGCCATCTAATATTATTTTAATAAATTTATTTTCTGCTTAATTAGCCAATTGATTGGCCGAGCATTACTTGATTGAGGAAAAAATAAGACTGAGGAAGAGATGGAACTGTAGCAGGTCAGTTCTCCTCAATGGGCCTCTTCACATAGATTGGGCTTTCCCACAGCATGGTGCTCTCAGAGAAGTTGTACGTTTCACATGGTGTCTCCCTTCAAAGTGGGAGCATTCCAAGCAGCAAAGTCAGAAGCTTCAGATCTCTTAATGCTCAGCCTGAAAAGTTACACAGCACCATCTCCACCACTTGTGTTGGTCAAATCAAGCCACTAGCTAACACACACTCAAGTAGAAGGAAGATAAACTCCATCTCAAAATGCAAAGAGGGGCAAAAACCCTGCAGCTGTCTTTAAGTCCTCATACTGGCACTTTCAGCTCTTATACTTGGAGGAAGGCTTTGCCTCCCACCTAGTCTCATAAGTTAGCAATTGTCTCAAATGTATGAAAAGGGGTTCAGATGCTGAGCTTTCAAAAAAAAAAAAAGTTAACTGACCACTGTAAGAAGCAGAAAGAAGGGCATTCCATGCGGAGGGAACAGTATTGGAAAGTCAGAGAGAGAACTTCAGTTGATACTGCCACTTAAATAGTGCAGTACTCATGATAACATAATTCTTGCTGTTTTCTTGCTAACGCTGCGTTAGAACTGCTCCTTGTTGAACAGAATTGTAATTCTACCATATTTGTGCATATTAGAGGGTTTAAACTAATTACAATTGATTTGGGAGTTGCAGTCCTTGCTTGTTTTCTCCTTTCTATATCTTTAAAACACTTTACAAGATCACTGTTTACAAGATCTGCTCCAGAATCAGAAATGTGTTTGACAATGATTGACTAGGGTGTGCAGTAATTTGGAAATAAATGTAAGGGAAATCCAAACCTCATATGCTCAGGCATTTTTAAGTCTTTTCTTTTACTTTTCATTATGAAAGTATTCAAAATAGAGAAAAGTAGAAAGAATAGTACAAAAAACACCAAGATATCCACCACCTTGATTCAATTCAATAATTGCTAGCATTTTGCCATATTTTCCTTATCTCTATGTACATGGTCTTTTTTTCTGAACCATTTTAAAATAAATTATACTTATTATATTTTAGTCACTTCCAAAAAGTAAGGAAATTCTCATACATGTCCATAATTTCATTATTATATCTAAAAAAGTTAATAATAATTTCTCAAGAGGATTTCATGGCCATCCACATTCAGATTTCCTCAGTTACCCCCAAAATGTCTTTTATAACTGCTTTGTTCAAATCAGGATCCTATTAAGAACCACGCACTATATTTGGTTATTATTTCCCTTGTCTCTTTTAATCTAGAATATCCCTTTTGAAGAGACCAAGTTATTTGTTTTGTCCAATAATCCAGGTACTAGATTGGTATGACTGTGTCTTTGTAGTCCTGTTCAACTGGTTCCTCCAGCATTTCCTGTAAAATGGAACATAGATTTAAAGGCTTATTTAGATTCAGGCTAAATATATTTGGCAAGAATACTGTGAACTTCTGTGATCTGTATGTTTCATCTGTGATCTGTGTACTTCACATTGCATCATATCAGCAGGCTCATTGTGGCCAATTGTCTTTGTCTTTTAGTTTGGGGAGGGGAAAGCAAAAATAATATATGCCAGCTTCATGAGGCAAAATAGTCTAAGACAGGGTCATGGCAGGACTAAAGGTGTGGAGAGGAATGATAACCAGCCCACAGGGATACTGTCTGCTTCTGAGCCCTAAGCTTCAGGCTTACTTGCTCACCTGAGAGACACTCATCTTGATGGTATTAATGAAGGGAGGAAAAGACCCTCTCTGGGATCTGAAGACAAGTCCTCTTCTCTAGCTTAGAGAAGAGAAAGATCCCAGCATAGCCCCTGAACAAGTCTTTCTTGCCCCATCCTGGGAGAAGTCTGGCCTGATTTTCTAACAAGGAAAGCAGTACAGCAACATTTACTTCATGGGAGCTACAGAGCTGTGAGAATTTAGGGTCTGGTGTACTTAAGTGGGCCCAGAGGCCAGAACACCAAAATTATTGTCTCTGTCAGCTCTAACACACCAGAAGAAGCCCAAAATGGCAGTAAGGAATCCTCTGGAAAGCTGGTGCAGAAATTTGGCTCCTGGAGTGCTTTTAAGTTTTTAGGTGCAGTAGCAGACACTTGAGGGGCCCAGGATTAACAGGCCCAGTGGACAGAATTAGCCAAAGCAGTACAGTAGCACCTGGCAGCTTCAGGGTGGCCTGGAGCAGGATTTCTCAACCTAGCAACTACTGACATTTTGGACTGAATAATTCTTTGTTGTGGAGGCCACCTTCTGCATGGCAGGATGTTGAATGGCATCCCTGGTCTCTACCCACTAGATGCCAGTGGCACCTCCACCCGAGTTGTGACAACCAAAAGTTTCTCCAGACATCGCTGCCGGTGCAGGGGAACTCTCAACCACTGCGCCACCAGGGAAGCCCTGGTCATAACTTTTAAAAAGCAAATAAAAACAATACTATCATTGGATGCAAATACAATGAATGTTAATGTTTTCATCATCTTCAAAACATTCAGAGATATTTTCCTTTTGTAATACAATTTCATAAGCATTGGAATGCTGTCTTCAGAATTATGTGTAAGATTACCAATTACAAGTTGGTTGATTGCTCACAAGTCAGCTGGCCAAACAGTAACTCAGTTTCTATATACAACGTTGGACACTGATTTCTGTATTGTTGTCCTTAAGTTAATAGAATTGGTTCCTGCATTTATTTGACAAAAACCATCATTTTGTAATCATATGTTATGTAAGAAATTAGGAAGATATTTTTCTGAACGCAGTTTTCTTTTTAATATTTTGATGTTTAAATTTATTATTTCCGTTTAAACATTTTCTTGATGTAGGGTCTGCTTTAGGATTTT
Organism: Neophocaena asiaeorientalis asiaeorientalis; assembly: GCF_003031525.2. NCBI lineage: Eukaryota > Metazoa > Chordata > Mammalia > Artiodactyla > Phocoenidae > Neophocaena > Neophocaena asiaeorientalis. The sequence goes on along the minus strand of NW_020173955.1, from coordinate 684,251 downwards.
GTCATATGCTTATTCTGATATTTCTGTTTAGCTGAGCTATCAAATTAGAACAAGCATGTGTTCATCTAAAATCAATTCATTTCCAGTATCTATACACACACACACAAATATTGTTTCTTTCCTTCCTGGTCAATAAACACTTATAGCGACATATATATCGCGTATATAGCATATATATATATATATATATATATATGGTTGCACACAAGCAAAACCAGCAGGGGGCGAAATACAATAGGATTAAATTTGACAAACTATATAGATTTTTCTTGCTTTAGTGACTGAGCAATAACAAAAAATCCAGCACCTCCACAAAACAATTGGTACTCCAATTTAAAGTGATGCAGTCTCCGTATATCTTACAGCGACTGAGTTGTAAAGAGACAAATGCGTGTCTATTTTAGCGCTCCAAGTTGTCTAGAACATTGCAGAGGCGGGATCAACCCTGATGAACTGCTTTTGTCCTTATCTTTCCCCTGATTTGTATAATTCCTCCACTCAAAAGGTGGCCACTTCCCTGTGACTGAGGGGGTGTTTTCCAACCTTGTTTCTTTGCGTAGCTGATGAGCTTTGCTATTCCGGAACGATTTTAAATCATTCAAATTGCCGGTGCAGGTTTGGCAAAAGTGAGCAGAATGAGCACGCGGTAGGGCTCAGGATTGCAGGATAGGACCCCCGGGCTCATCATCCCGGACGATAACAATAATCCTTGCAGCCTGGCGGTCTGGTTTTTACAGTGGCCGGTGTTCTACATTACAAAGGAAGGGGAAAGGTTGTAAAAATGCAAATGACCAAGACTGAAGATAGAAAAATGTTATGACCGCTGTTAAAGAAACGCGGAAGTTGATTTGATTTCTTTAGTTTCATCGAATAGTCTTCCGCAGCATCTATGAAAAATGACCACCGTCTCAATACGTTAGCAAAATCCCCAATTTTTTTTTGTTGGTCTCGAAGACGATTTGTTAGTTCGGCAGCTGCTTTCCCTCTTGTTTTCCATTTTAAATTTGATTTAATTCTTCTTTGTTATTTCAATATGTCAGCTTCCTCTTCTGTCAGCTTAAATTAGAAAGAGGAAGGGACTTAGACGGTGAACGAAAAAGTCGTTTTTCGGGGCGAAAAGGGCAAGCTGATAAGTGCTCTCCAGTAGGTTTTTGGTGGAGAAGATAGGGCTCCGTATTTCAAAACCTTTGCAATTTTTACTTAGAGAGCAAGAGACTTAACTCGGTCCTGAGCTGAACGTTGATGTTAGCCGGCTGAGGAGCACCTGTCCCTCTCCCGGAGCGCTGCTTCAGGAGCCGCGGAGGGCGAGAGTACTTCTTTCCCCCTCACAGCTCGATGACTCGCGAGGAAGTCAAGAAAAAGGGCAGCTTGCCCGCACCCAAAATGGCGGCCGGCGCTCTGAGCGACGGCGCCTGCGCAGGGGTAAGCGTGCAGTGACACTGATTCCCCCAGAGTGTCCTCCCCTCCACCCCCCAGCACTCACCAGCGCCCGGCCCCGACCTAGCCACCTGCGCCCGGAAGTGACGTGTCGGCGGCAGCGGTTCCCCCGCTGCATGATGGGAGAGTGTGTGGAGTGGGCGGGGGGTCTCCGCGGAGGAGGAGGTGGAGGAGGCGGCGGCGGCGGCGGCGGCGGCGGAAGAGGGCGGAGGGTAATGGGATGGGGGTCTCGCGGCAGCGCTGAAACTCCGGGTGGGCGTCCATGGCGCTGCTTCGCTGACAGGGCTGAGAGCAGCCTGCCTTCCGCTCTCACCAGCTCCGCGTCCGAATAACCGGTCCTTCTCCGGGGAGCCAGTTCCTCCTCGGGCCCCTGAGCCATGCCCATCGAGGCCGCCCCGGACGAGCCAGGTAAGCGCCACCGCTCCGTTCCCCCAGCCGCGCGGGGGAAAGAGGATGGGGGACCCGGCCCAACTCACCGGTCGGATCCTCGCCCGGGCCGGGGGCACCTGCCGCGGAGCTGGGGGCTGCGGGGACGGTGCCGGCTTTGCGGGCCTGCGGGCTCTGGGCTCTGTCCTCTTCCACGGCGGGTGCGGGGACGCCGGCGGCGGCGCCCGAAGCACACGGCCCCTCCTTGCCATCCCGGGCACCGGCCGGGGAAGTGAGAGCCTTTCCAACGTCCCCGGCCGCCACCGTCTCGCCCTACCCCGCAGCTTCCACCTGCCCACAGCTCCGTACCGGCCGCTCCCTCCCTGGAGCTTGTTGAGAAGTTTGGGGCTTTGCTCCGGCTTCCTCTTTCTATCTCTCCCTCCCTCGTGACAGGTGTAAACACTGACTGCTTCGCCCAGGCCCTAGGCCAGCCTCGACCAGAATGTGATGCTTCCTAGGGTCTCTGAAGCAAGCGGATTTTGAGTCCTCCAACAGGCAGAGGAGACGGCACCAAAGGTCCATCATCCCTTCCTGAGAGGACCTTTTCTCCTTCCTTCTTGCACTCCTCAAGAAATAGTCTGCGTCCCCTCCCCAGACTGCGTGCGAAAAGTTGGACCATTATTCTTTTAAGTGTCCTGTTTGGCACGTGCTACGTCTTGCTTGGGCAGGGGACGGAGTATAGGGTGAACGGTGGTAGGATCCTTTCACCATTAGGAAAGTGCTGAGAATGACTAGGTTTTTCTCGTCGGTTAATTCAAGTTACAACTTGGTTTCCCACTGAATCTTCTATTGGGGCCGAGGGAGGGACTAACCCATACATGGAAATATTTTACTAGGGAGCAAATGAAACAAAATCAGTAGTTCCGTTTCAAAGTTCTCACTTTAGGAGAAGAAAAGTAAAACTTTACTTTTGAACTTTAATCTTCCCTTTCACCAGCTACGTTTTAGTTTTTTTGGTAGGATGGGAGGGGGAGACAGTTTAATCCTTGATGTTACCTTTATTTGTTGCTTTCTGTTAACCTTTTAGACGTGGACATATGCTGAACTCTAAGGGAAACAACTGTTTCAACGCTACTGTGTTGACATAATCTACACAGTTTCTCTACATTTTATATGCTTTGCCAACTTAAATATTGGCTTTTGTAGTACTCATTTTTAATTCTTTGCAGAAGTAGATGTGTTTAAACAAAGTATCTAAGGTAGTCTTCTAAATTTTGTCCACGATGATATTTCACATGTATTAAAACGCATATCCTGTGTAAAACATCTAGGCAAGTAAATGTTACCTATTAAATGCTCATTAGATCAAATTCCTCTGTTTATGTATCATTATATTATTAATCTTCAAGGCATAGACACCCTTTTCTAGATATCTATTAAAAGCATAGATATTCACATAATATGTAGGACATTAAATTTTAGTGTTTTCTGGTCTTTTGACCTAGAGACTATTATAAAAATAATCCTATAATCAAAACAAAGAAAATGTATCCACAATTGCATTGATAAATTTTGCAGAATCCAGTTGTCTACGAAAATCTTGTAATCCAGGTGAATCCTATTTTAAAACATCATTTTAAATTTTAATTTTTTTCTACTTACAGGAAGTTAAAAACTTGTTCAGAAAAATAGTGAAATTTATCAAATAATGTTTTATTTTGTGTGAAATTCTAAAGTGCCTCCCTTAACAGTCTAAGAAGTCTTTGAATAGCATCTCATTGAAGGATTACCCTACCCCTTCTCTCCCAAGCCTACCCCCAAAAGCTCATAAAAGGAGGACATTAAATTTTTAGGCATTTTTAAACAATCATACATTATTTAAATCAAACGTTGATATTCTGATTTAATTTTACCTACAATTTGTAAGTTAAAAAAATACCCTTTTCTCTATGCTTAGCACTTTCAGTTCCTCTTTAAGTAGGCTAGTGAACCTTTCCAGCCTGAAATTTATAAGTATTTCTAGTTTTTACACAATTTTGGAAATATCTGGTGTTATATGGAGTATATATACATTTCACTTTGATAATTAATCTTTTCTCGATCAGTATATATACACATGCCTACATACACATACACACACAATCACAGATTCATTTGCAACTTTATATGATAGTTACTAACACTGATATACACTACTTCCTGTGAGCAAGCGGCTTGCAGGACCGTAGTTCCCTGACCAAGGACTGAACCCAAGCCCTCGGCATTGAAAGCTCAGAGTCCTAACCACTGCATCGCCAGGGAATTCCCAGCAAGATACTTTTCTAAGTGATTTATATGCAATATATTAACTCATTTAGTCCTCACAACAACCCTGTAAGCTAGGAGGTGGTATCCCCACTTTTCAGAAAGGAAACTTAGGCACAGAGATGTTAAGTAAGAGCCAAGATATAATAGTTTTGTTTTTCATATTTATATACTCTTTATATAGTTTTTAAAACATTCCAATGCGATATATTTTATGGGAATCGTATAATGTGTAGCAAAAGTATGAAAACATGCATTGGAATGATAAATTCCAAATCAGTAAAAGTTACCTCCGGAGAACTGGAGAGGAATAAGGGATCTAGGAAGAGTCCATGGTTTTTCAGCCCTAACTGTACTGTCTTTAAAATAAATCTGAAGCAGATTTGGTAAAGATTAAGATTTAACACAGCCAGGTGGTGTGCACTTGATCATTCACTGTGTGTATTTTTCTAAGCTTTGTTGTATGCTTGAAATCATAATAAAATACAAAGTTCAGGTTTTTCATTTAAAAACAAGGATCAGGGGGCTTCCCTGGTGGCGCAGTGGTTGAGAGTCCGCCTGCCGATGCAGGGGACACTGGTTCATGCCCCAGTCCAGGAAGATCCCACATGTCGCGGAGCGACTGGGCCTGTGAGCCATGGACGCTGAGCCTGCGCGTCTGGAGCCTGTGCTCCGCAACGGGAGAGGCCCGCGTACCACAAAAAAAAAAAAAGGATCACTCCTATCCTTCAGCAGTGTATATTTAAAAAGAGGACAGGAAGGAATTAGTGTTATTTTGTGTTGATTTCCTTTATATAAGGAGCTTTTAATTGAAAATATTTGAATTAAGAATTGTTGCCCTCCCAGGGGTCCTCTGCAGTAACTTCCCTTGCCTGGGCTCTTCTCTAATTGCTGCCAACCATCTCAACAGCCCTGTATCACACTTCTAATTTCTATTTCTGCCCTTAGCCTAGGGTAAGACTTATAGGTCTGGATTAGATGTATTCCCTGGGAAAGAGAAAAGGAAGACACTATATGTGGGGAAGAAGCAGGGAAGTAAGGAGTTTTGGAAAAGTGAAAAAAGAGGGAAAATAGGAGATTTAAGACTCCATCCTATCATTCCTCAGTCACCACCACCCCTATTCCAAATAACTAACTTAAGTAAACTTTGCAGAGACAAATTGCTAATAAATTAAAGGTTGTCTGTATGCTCAAAGCTTAATTTACAAGCACTATTTTGGTGAGTAGTTTCCATAGGAAAATTAAGTAGTAAATTAGAATAAATTCACTGCATGTTCTATTTATGTAAATATTTACAATATGCCACAAACCATTTCAATTAAATATCTACTAACATCATGGTGTTTTCTTCCTTTCATTCATACAGCAGATACCTATTGAGCACTCACTATATGTCAGGCCCTGTTCTAGGTGCTAGGGTCACTGAAATGATCAAATAAAAAAAAAAAATAGCCCTTTTAGAACTTCACTTTCTTGGCATTTGTATATGTGTGTGTGCACATGCATGTTTGTGTATTGGAATCAGAAATTTAGAGTGTGAGAGGACAGTGTTGTAGGGCTTTGTAAAAATTCTAATGTCTTTGGTTTTTTACTGTGTGAGATGGGAAGCTGTTGCAGGGTTTTTGAGTAGAGATGTGACATAATCTGTCTTTTAAAAGGATCTGTCCCGGGGCTTCCCTGGTGGCGCAGTGGTTGAGAGTCCGCCTGCCAATGCAGGGGACACGGGTTCGTGCCCCAGTCCGGGAAGATCCCACATGCCGCGGAGCGGCTGGGCCCGTGAGCCATGGCCGCTGAGCCTGCGCATCCGGAGCCTGTGCTCCGCAACGGGAGAGGCCACAACAGTCAGAGGCCCGCGTACCATAAAAAAAAAAAAAAAAAAAAAAGGATCTGTCTGTCTGCTGTACAGTAAGTAGATTATAGGAGTGCAAGAGTGGAAGCAAGAAGATTTCATTAGGAGTTGGTGACTGATACAGCTAAATGATCATTTTGTAATGAATACAAATGTCAAATCTGTATGTAGTACCCCTGAAACTAACATAATATTGTACATAAACTGCATTTCAATAAATAAATAATACATCAAAAGTTAAAAATAAATAGATGAGGGCTTCCCTGATGGCGCAGTGGTTGAGAGTCAGCCTGCCGATGCAGGGGACACAGGTTTGTGCTCCGGTCCGGGAAGATCCCACATGCCGCGGAGCAGCTGGGCCCGTGAGCCATGGCCGCTGAGCCTGCGCGTCCGGAGCCTGTGCTCCGCAACAGGAGAGGCCCCAACAGTGAGAGGCCCACGTAACGCAAAATAAATAAATGAATGAATGAATGATAGTAGTGGCTTGAACCGAGATGGTAGCAATAGAGATGATGAGAAGTGGTAGGACAGTTACTAGAATTGGAACCTCTAAGATTTTCCCCATTGCTAAACTCAAAAAAACTCAATTGGAACCTCTATAAGATTTTCCCCATTGCTAAACTCATTGCTAAACTCTAAGATTTTCCCCATTGCTAAACTCAAAAAACTTCAGAGGTACATACTCCCTTCTGAAAAGTCAAGGCCCACACAGCCTACTTTCCCAGCATACTGCCTACTCGCTTCATATATCCTACATTCCAGCCAAACTCTATGATATGACTTCCTGCTCTTTGACAGTTGCCCCATGCTTTATCTTTAGCGCCTGCCGTTTCCTCTGTTAATTAAAATCCTTTGCATTTCAAATTCTCTTTCATGAAGTTTTTTTTTCTCATTTTCACCACTCTTTCCAGTCAAGTGAGATCTTTTTCTTAGAATCTTTAAAACCACATTTTACTTTATTTGGTGTTTATATTCTGCCTTGTATTAATTACTTTTACTGTCTTCCTATATTGGTCCTCATGATTAATTATAAGTTTCTTTAAGGTTGTGGCTCCATTACTCAGTCCTACCCCTTATAGAACCTATCGTATGTAGCAGATGCTCAGTAAGGTGCGTGTGTGTGTGTGTATAGTTTAATTTTTTAAAAGTCATTACAGAAGCATACAGAAGCATCGTAGAAAATAGTCAATCAAAAAAAAAAATTACACTCCCATTACCCAGGAATCCCACTGTAAACAGTTCAGTGCGTATCTTTCCACACATATATTTATGTACGTGTACTTTTTTACCAGAATGAAATCTTATCATACAGACTGTTTTGTAGGTTGTTTTGATTTAGTCAGTCAGACTCCCTTATGACCGGGGCACGAACCGGTGTCCCCTGCATCGGCAGGCGGACTCCCAACCACTGCGCCACCAGGGAAGCCCTACGTGTACTTTTTTACCAGAATGAAATTCTTATCATACAGACTGTTTTGTAGGTTGTTTTGATTTAGTCAGTTAGACTCCCTTACCACTTCAAGAAATTTTCATCTAAACTAATATTCAAGACCATATTCAGATTCTTCCCCAGTTAACTCAAAAATGTCCATTTACAGCTGACTTGGCCAAAACATTCACTCCATATTCTTCTAGTTATTAAAATTATGAAAGGGTAATATACTTTTACTATAGAAAATTTGGAAAATGTGGAAAGTGTAAAGAAAACTGGTATGCCTCTTAGTGGCAAATATCCATCTGTTTTAACACTTGGGACAGAGTAGCACTCAATAAATATATATATTTAAAGGAATAATAGAAAAATATGTCAGTCATCACACTACAAAAAGATAACTGTAAACATTTTGGTTTACATTTAGTTTTGGTTTTTTCCCTGTGGATATACGAGTGTCATACATACATACATGTATGAATGAATCATATTGTATCTCGGTGAACAGGTTTGTAGGTAATTTGGTTATTTCCATAGGACTGAGTCTTAGAAGTGGAGTTATTAAATCAAAGGGAAAACCAATTGCTTTCTAAGAAGTTGTAATAAAATCACTCCTACTAGCAATAGTCGAGAGCACCCATCTTCCTGTAACCTGCTCAGATGGTCAATAAATATGCAGTTTTTAAATTGTTTACCTGAATTTTTATTTTGAATTTGGGCTTTTCAGTAGCATGGAATGTTTGCATAATTTAAAATTTTTTGAAGGGTTTAAACATGAGACATATCCTTGTTGATAGAGGTTAAAATTGTTTAATGTCATGCTCTTTTAAAAATAGCTCTGATTCTATTTAAGTACAAGAAATAGGATATTATTTTCTAGAACTATGTTGTGCAGTATGGAAGCCAGTGGCCACATGTGCCACTTGAAATAAAGCTAGTCCAAAGTAAGATGTGCATTAAGTATAAAATACCAGATTTCAAAAACTAATGTAAAATATAGATGTTACATTGATATCATGTTAAAATAATAATATTTTGGATACTTTGGGTTAAGTAAAATATATTAAATTAATTTCACCTCTTTTTAAATTGGCTACTGGGAAATTTTAAATTGTATATGTGGCTTTATTGTATTTTGGTTGGACAGTGCTACTCTAGAGTATGACATTTTTACCTATGGAAAAGAAATGCAAGATAACTTCATTGTTCTAGAAAGTAGTTAATAGTGTTCTTAAAGTTACTTCCTACATTTAAGCCTGTCAGTGTGTTTTTTCCAGTATACTCAGTTTGCACATTTTTCAAATTATGTTTTTTATTACAGACTATAACTTATTGCATTTCTTATGCTCTGAAAGAAATATGTGTAGTAGGTTGGGGGAGGGTGTTAGGAAACTTACTGGAGGAATTGATACCTCTTCTAGGAATTGAAGCATGTGTGGGCATGTTTTATGCAATAGGATTGTAGGTGCAAAGGCCTTGTGGCACAAAAGAATGTTAATTGTCTGACTCAAAAACTGAAAGAAGGCCTAGTTTAGAGCATTGAAAACTATAGGGGGGAGAAGGAATCTGTGTTGGAGAGATGGGAATGGCTTAGACTTTATTAAAGATTTTTTAAAAGTCTTTATCATAAGCAGGGGATTGATGTGAACAGATTGACTTTTTTTTTAAGTTTATTTGTTGTGATTGTTTATGACATATTTTTATATTTTTTTTAATTTATTTATTTTTGGCTGCATTGGGTCTTCATTGCTGCACTCGGGCTTTCTCTAGTTGCAGTGAGCCCTGGGGGCTACTCTTCATTGCAGTGCACGGGCCCTTCATTGCAGTGGCTTCTCTTGTTGTGGAGCACGGGCTCTAGGCGCGCGGGCTTCAGTAGTTGTGGCTTGCGGGCTCTAGAGCACAGGCTCAGTAGTTGTGGCACACGGGCTTAGTTGCTCCACGGCGTGTGGGATCTTCCCGGACCAGGGCTCAAACCCGTGTCCCCTGCAATGGAAGGCAGATTCCTAACCACTGAGCCACCAGGGAAGCCCAAATTGACTTTTTAAAAGATTACTTGGGTTGGGCATGATTGAATACTAATCAGGGAGACTAGTTTAGATAATGGAAGCTTACCAGAATGGAGTCAGGAGAGTTGGAAAGAGGTACAGGTATTCCAAAGTTGAGAGATTCATGAGATAAAAATAATTCTTTAGAGATAGTGGAGGATGGGGAGCTTTGTCAGGAATGGCTCTGAAGTTTCTGGCTTAGTGACTGGGTGGGTGGTGGTGCCATCTGCCCAGGGTTAGAGAGCCCTGGATGAGAACCAAGTTTGAGGAAGAAAAGCTTGGGTTCTGTTCTTCTTAAGCCCAGTTCCAGGTCTTTGAGGACCTCAAATAGAGAGGACTGTAGAGAATTGGCTTGACTGGACTGGGTTTCAGGTTTGAGGGCTGGGCTGCAGGGAAAAATCTGGGAGTCCTAGAATGTACTAATTAAACCTTAGGTGGATGAGATTGTTTGAGGGAGAGTTGAGTAAGAACAGTGCCTAGATGAAACCTGGAAGAACTTATGCTACTAATTTGAGTATGTTCAGTACTTATAAGAAAATATCAGTTTGTTTTGAAGCCTTGTAAAAGTGAAAGTGAGGAGTAAGTTGGATCAAATAAGTTAAATACTTCTGTTTGACTTATATGTATTTGAATAGATAATCTAACACAATTCTTATTTGATTATTTGGAAACATACCTTTTTCCTGCAATAGAAAACAAACTGGGCTTCCCTAACATCAAACAAGCTGGGAATATTTATGAATAAGTATTGGTATTTTTGCTACATTAGTAGATCTAAGGAAAAATTATGTAATTATCTCCATAAATACTGAAAAGTCACCTTAAAAACCCATCTTCTGATTTTTTTTAAACAAAGCAACTTAAAATAAGAATTATTAGAAAATTCTGTAATATGATAAAACATATATACCTCAAACCAAAAATCAGTACCTTAATTCAGTATCCTAATTAAGGGGAAATACTAGATTCCTGCTGTCACCACTACTACTAAATCTGGTATTGGAGGCATTAGCCAGCACAATCAATAAGGAAAAAGAGACATATGAATTGGAAAGGAAAAGGTCAAACTACCCCAATTTGCTTATGATGTGATGGTATACTGTACAAGTAACAAGAGCTTTCAATTTTATAAACAGTACTCAGCAGTTAGAAAATAAGATAAATGAGCAGAAGAAAAAAAAAAGGTAAAGTCCTTAACAATAAACTTAATAATAAATGTAAAAACCCTACATAGCTGTTTCAGTTTTATTAACAATTCTGTGTTTAGGTAATAGAAATCATTCTAAGTCATATCTTCTTATTCTTTAAATGCTGACTTTAAATGATACTTTTCAAAGTAAGACTTCTAGGAGTAGGATCTTTAATATTTGTATACATCTTAATGAGACCACAGTTTTTTAAATGGATGAAGTGAATAACATTCCTGCCTCACCCACCCTCCCAAGTGGACATTTTTGTTGTTGTTTTCTTCTTGGTCATTGCTTATGTTTTGTAGTATTTTCTGTTTTGCTGTGATTTATCATCTCGCGTAATAATTGTTTATTGTGTGCATGCAGAAATGTTGACCTGGAGTATTTGCAGATAAAACATGTCTGCTATAGCAACACTCAAAATCTGAAGCATTGATTAATTTTCTCTCTTAAAGCTTTCATTTTTAGTAGCTATTTATAAAAAGTAATGAACCTATCATTAAGAAATAATTTAACTCTTTTTTTTTTTTTTTTTTTTTTTTTTTTGGCCATACGACACAGCTTGTGGGAATCTCAGTTCCCCCACCAGTGATCTAATCCGAGTCATGGCAGCAGAAAGCCCGGAATCCTAACTACTAGGCCACCAGGGAACTCCCTAACTCTTTTTACATTGAATATTTTTAATAGCATCTTTGTTCCTTAAAAAAAAATTATACAAGAGATTCAGGTATCAAATTCAAATTTTCTCTTAGCTAAAGCCAAACAGAATGTTTGACTATTCATTACTTTTTACTTGTAGTTAAATCACGGTTTCTTCTTACTCCTTTGCATATTTCAGACTCCTCCCTCTATATCATAATGAGCCAGCAGATGATAGCATTCTGTCTCATTAAGTTTCAGAAGTTTACTTGAAGCACAGTACAAGTGTTACACCTGAATAAAATGTACGGATTTTAATTAGATAACCAGTGAGCTTGGTTTCTGGAGGTGGAGAAAAGTTTCTGTAGTTGCTGCTGTTCACATATTCATTTCTTAGTGTTCAGCTGCAAGTGAAACTGTGATTAATTTTTTAAATGTGGGGTTTTTTCCCCCAAGAATTCTATAACATTTAAATTATATAGATAATTATAAATGTTTCAAGGATTAGTGCAGTAATTTAAATTTGATCCTTTAAGGAACTTTTCCAATATTCATTTTTAAGAAAAGTACTAATTTATCGTGAACTCCTTGTTTTTGAAATCTTAAGAGAGTTAAATTTTGTAGTGGTATTCTCGTGTGTGTACTGACAGAACTTTAAGAAATATTTGTACAATCAAATCACTGTAAGTAAGGGAAAACTTTTTGTAAGAAAAAGTACTATTTCATTGATTTACCTATATTAATGAGTTCAGCAGTGAAGTTTAGAGATGTTTATGTTATCCCCAGAGTTATAAAGTCCAGTAATATTTATATTCTCTGGAAGCGTAACACAGTGGTTCTTAACCTTAGCTAACCATCAGAATTATCTTTGAAACTTTTTTTTTGAATACAGATATTCAGGCCCATCTATTCTATTAAAAAAATACTTAATACAAAGCTAAGATTGAGACACATTGGTTTATAGCCTACTAGAGGAGAAAAACATGGAAATAAATTTGATTCACTTTGTTAAATGTAATAAAAGAGATAGGTCTAAAGAAGAATTAATTCAGACACGCAACCTGACATAATGAAAAGAACACTGATTTTTTTAATGTTAGAGTCCTGCTGCATAACTCTTTGTGGGACCTTGAGCGGATTTTTTGACCTCTCTGAGCCTGTTCCTTTATCTAAAAATGGATGTTTGAGATTAAATTGGATAGTGTACGAATAAGTACCTTGCACAGTTCCTATCACATAATAACTTGATAAATATTGGTGATATCACTTCACAGAAAAACTCTATGCCTGAGTAGGGTTTTGAAGGCTTAGTAAATGGGTTTTCTGGACAGATAGGAATAGTAAATTAGAAGAAGTGGCATATGTGACAACCTAGAGGTAACGTAGTGCCAGTGGAGAACCGGGGGGTAGTGTTGTCTGGCTGGAGGAAAGAGGGAGTGTCTTAGCTCTATGGCTAAGATAAGGAGTTTCAAGTGGACTACAGGAATCCTGGCCAAAAATAATGAGGCCCTGAAATACGATATTGGTCTTGGGATATTAAATACAGTAAGAGTTGTTAAGGACTTAATTTGTGGTTCATTTAATTTGAGGGAGGGAGATGGCAAAGAGGGAGCAGTCAGAGGTAACACTCAGATTTTCAGACTTAGAATTCAGAATATTATAAGAACAAGTGGTTTCTGTTTGTTCTTTGAGTAGAGGTTGACTTCAGTTTGGGAATTGGAGGATATGAGTTGTATTTGGGACATCCAGGTAGAGAGATTCAGAAAGGCAGTTGGGTAGGCAGAGGTTGGGCAGCCGCAGATAGATAGAGGTTTGGCCATAGTGAACATATAATTATCAAACAAAATGGGGAAGAGATAATATCAAACAAAATGGGGAAGAGATCTCTCAGGGATAAGAATATGAGGAAGCCAAGGCCTGGGGAACATGGACATTAATGAGGCAAGCAGAAGAAACACATCCACTGAAGGAGGAGAAAGAAAGGATATGATAGGTAGGAGGAGAATCAAGAGAGAATGCCTCTTCAGAAAGGCTTTTTCACTTAAAAATGTGTTTTACACACCTTTCCCTATTAGCAATATAGCTTTATCTTTTTAAAAAATGGTTACAGTTTCTATTTACCCTAATTCCTTATTGATAGATATTTAAGTCGTTTTCAGTTGCTTCTTTAAAAACAAACAATGCAGGAATTAACATTTTGTGGAAATATCTTTGCATACTTATATGAATGCATCTGTTGAATGCATTCTTGCAGGTGAAATTGCTTAGTTAAAAGAATATGCATTGTAAAATTTCTGATATATTATAAATTGCCTGGAATATATGAACCAATATATACTCCCACCAGTAGTGTCTTTAATTTTATCTTTAAAGTGGCTTGCTTCCTAGATTGAGGGTAGTATGAATTTGAAAAATAATATTTTTTATTTATTACTTTTATGTAAAATTCTGTAAAGAGAAAGGGAATACTTTGATTTTATCAAATTACTTGGTTCATTCAAATAACATAATTTAAGAATGCATTTTGTCCTTGAATGCACCAGATTAAGGAGTTCTTTGTTTTAAAAGAAGCTCTGTTTCCTCTTATATGCTGGAAGCAATAATTGGATTTAGAGGAAGTGGATCAGAAGGAAGGAGAATGATAAAATTATTGTGAGGTGAATTAAACTTGAACAGAGTTAATGGATGCAAACAGTTCTTGTCATTGTTGTAGACATAACGACATAACCAACACAAATTCTGTGCTAAGATTTTAGACAGAAATATTTTGATTGTTTTTTCTTCTTATATAGACTTTAAGCAATGGCCCCAAGACTGGAAAATGAGTTATTCTTATAAAGCTGATCATAGGCGAGTCAGTGCCTTAGAAAATACCCAGAAATACTGCAGAAGTTTTAAGTTGCCCTAAATTGTACTGCTTACATAATTTAAAGGTAAAGACTATGGACAAATTTCACAGCTTGTTTTTATTTTGTTTAATTACCTTACATTGTTCATAGTACCAGTATGGAACTACCCACTGCCTTTTCCTAACTTCAGTGATGTGAGCAATATTAGGGGGAAATTGAGGTTAATTTTGGTCATTTTCTCTAAACTCTTTAGTATCCTTTTTGTCAGACTTTTTTTTTTTTTTTGCACTTTGAGTTATGACCTGTTTCTGGTTTGTAAAATCCACTATAGGGGATCATGACCAGCTTTTAAGAAAAAATGCAATAGAACTAAAAATGTCAAGAGTACACAGTAAGAGTAAATACTGAAACTTTTTTTTTTTTTTTTGCGGTACGCGGGCCTCTCACTGTCGTGGCCTCTCCAGTTGCGGAGCACAGGCTCTGGACGCGCAGGCTCAGCGGCCACGGCTCACGGGCCCAGCCGCTCCACGGCATGTGGGATCTTCCCGGACCGGGGCACGAACCTGTGTCCCCTGCATCAGCAGGCGGACTCTCAACCACTGCGCCACCAGGGAAGCCCTGAAACTTTTTTTTTTAATGTATATATTTCTACTGTGAGTTACAGAGGGGAAATTTTTGAAAAATTCTGCTTTATACAATAGGCTAATTCTCAAGTCATTTGTAACCAAAGGTATAATAGTACATTGTAAATAATATTGTCTGTTTTTTGTTTTTTTTTTCCTTTTTACCCTTTAGTCTTTCTACCTCTTAGGAGAAAGTAAAACTTTAAACCAAGCAATAACACCACTAAAAGGTCAGCTAGCTAGAAATTTGTTTGTAATGGGAATTCCTTCCATAGTTTCCATGAAGTTATCAATACAGGTAGATCCACTTGTGGTAGTACCTGTATATCTCACACACACACACACACACACACACACACACACACACGAGACACACACATACTCATGAGCACTGTTTTGGAATGTGTTTACATCTGATTTTTCAGATATACAAAGCTTTTGTTTTATGATAATTTACCCCAAGAATGCCATTTATGTTATTGTCTGTGAATAATTTATGACTATTTCTAAGCCTGGTTCATTGTCTGGTTTCCTTCTGTTACCTCATGTGTCTCTAGGTCATCTTCTTCTCAATTGATGGGTGGTCAGGGAACAAATTAAAGTAAAACTAATAGTGCTTGGGAAAGACATCATTTGTGAGGTAAATCTTCTGTTACATAGGTCATGGTTTAAGGCCAAATTTGTGAGTTTAGATTATCTAGGACATTGCTTTCTTTCTCATTAGCTCAGATAATTGAATTCTAACTGCATTTCATTGCAGTTTTTTAACTTTAGCTAGATGCTTTTTCCTCCAAAAGGTGAGTTGCTCTCATGGTAGGCGTTGTGATACAGAGAGTAACACTGTCAGGAGAAGGGCAGCTGCCAAGAGCTTCACAAGGTGTACAGATTTTAGTTACAGACTAAAATGATGTCTTTAGTTTTGAAAGCCCACAAAGTATGGTTTGGGGGTTGGTTGGTTTGTTTTTCCCAGAATACCCTGGGTTCTTGAGGTTTAACTTACCAGTCTTGACCAGAATGCTAATTTAAAACTTTACAGCAAGAAATATCTTTCAAAGTATGTCAGCTGTTCATGTCAGCTGATTGCAAAATCTGTGGGAAGATTTACATGAAGTACTAAAGAAGGTTGCTGGGAGCAGAGAACAAGAGCAAGGGAAATTAGTTGACTGCCCAGAGTAGTATTACGCTCTGGTGACACTGGTTGACACCTCCACTTATGCAGAGAAACGGCCTCAGATTGAAGCAGATATTTATATTATTTGGTCTATTAAAAACACACGAACAGGGCTTCCCTGGTGGTGCAGTGGTTGAGAGTCCACCTGCCGATGCAGGGGACGCGGGTTCGTGCCCCGGTCTGGGAAGATCCCACATGCCGCGGAGCAGCTGGGCCGTGAGCTATGGCCGCTGAGCCTGCGCGTCTGGAGCCTGTGCTCCGCAATGGGAGAGGCCACAACAGTGAGAGGCCTGCGTACTGCAAAACAACAACAACAACAAAAAACCACACAAACAAATTTTTGTCCTTTGGCTGTTTTTTTCCCATAGCTGCATGTGAGTACTGTTCCTCTCCACACATTCTTTCCTCAGACAGATTGCAGCAAAATGATTGGATTTGTTTTCTTTCACATGTGTCGTATTTCAGACCACCCTCTCTCAGATCACACTTACCTTGATTGAACTTAGGTATTTCCTAACTTCAGGTATTTCCTCACTTCTTTGGGTGAGCACGAGGAGACCAGAGCTAGGATTATAAGAAATCCAGCGAGGGCATGGAGGAGGTGGCAGCTCAAGAGGGTCAGTGGACCAAATGCCCCAGCAAGAACAAAAGTAGTGCATTCAGTTCCTGCTGTGAGCCAGGCCCTGAGGATGCAGTGGTCAACAAAAGAGGCCTGTGCCTGCACAACCTTTCTAGTCTTTTGAGCTCAAGTAGAGTCCCTCTTGGAAGAGCAGTTTCAGTGGAGTGGTAGGGTGAAGCCAGATGTGCTGGGCTGAGGAGTGAGTATAGGAGGTTAGGAAGTAGAGGTAGCGAATAGACAGGGCCCTTTCAAGAAGCTTGGTGGTGAGGAGGAGGAGGTGAGCTAAAAGAGCACAGAAGGGAGGGATTTGTTTTGATTTACTCTGATTTGTTTGAGGGTGGAAGATTCTTGAACATTGACAGGCTGATGAGAAAGCATCAGTAGTAATAGAGAAATTCAAAAGAGGCCCCTGAGCAAGCAGTTGAGAAAGAAAACAGAAGGTCCAGGGATTATCTGTAGACAATACTGTGGATGTAAGCAAGGTTTTAGTGAAGGGGCATGAAATTGAAGTAGTTTCTGCTTTTAGATTCTATTTTCAATGTAAAGTTTCAGGGATATTAGGGTGGAAATTTAGCGTGGCTAATTTATTCTGCAGCTATGTAAGAGCAGAGGGTACTAGGGGAAAAAATGGTTTTCTGAGGGCTAA
Organism: Neophocaena asiaeorientalis asiaeorientalis; assembly: GCF_003031525.2. Classification (NCBI taxonomy): domain Eukaryota; kingdom Metazoa; phylum Chordata; class Mammalia; order Artiodactyla; family Phocoenidae; genus Neophocaena; species Neophocaena asiaeorientalis. The sequence goes on along the minus strand of NW_020173955.1, from coordinate 667,081 downwards.
TGCATCTGTCCTCATTGCTGCTTCTGTTTCATTGCCTTTTTATCAACAGTTATCCAGTGTCATTTATTCAATTTTAAGTTGAAGTACCTTCTGGGAAAAATAGCTAGTAAACTCTCAAATATGGTCAGTTGATATTACAAGTTAAAAGTAAAACAGTTTCTAATGTTTTTATTTATCTTTTATTTATCTTCAAGTTTTACTGTGAAACTGTAAATAAGTAACTGTAAATAAGTAAAATACCTTATGGATTTGCATAGAAGGTTAAAATATACAATGAAAGAAAAGCTCTTTCTTAGGAATTTTTGAAAACCAGCTTCTGTAAAGTAATAACTTTTATTGCTGTTTAGCAACATTCATTGAAGAGTGAATATGTGCTGCTGCTCACATTGTCATTTACCTTATATATAGTATATTTGTACTTTTGTGACTCATCCTTATATTGAAACCAGGGAAGACATAATTTGGTTGTCACTTTTGGCAGTCTGGCCTTTTGAGGGTGGTCAACTTAGGTATAAAGATATTTTGCTGTTTATTTTCATTGTTTACCACGTTTTTACCACTGTGTACATTAATATTGAAACAAATTCACTTCTTGGCATTTTTGTTGGTTATACTTTGTCTTTTTTTTTTTTTAGGTGGGGGCTGCATTGGGTCTTTGTTGCCGAGAGCAGGGGCTATTCCTCGTTATGGTGTGCGGGCATCTCATTGCAGTGGCTTCTCTTGTTGCGGAGCACGGGCTCTAGGCGCGGCCTTCAGCAGTTGTGGCTCGCGGGCTCTAGAGTGCAGGCACATGGGCTTTGTTGCTCCGCAGCATGTGAGATCTTCCCGGACCCGGGTTCAAACCTGTGTCCTCTGCATTGCAGGAGGATTCTTAACCACTGCACCACCAGGGAAGCCTGATTATACTTTCTTCATCTTAGCTCGTAAGCACCTTTTTTTCTCCTTCCAAATTGTTGTGGAAGTTTCAGAAAACTTTTAGGGAAGATTCTTGTAATTCTAATATTTGATGTCAATGATTTCTGCGATAGGACATTCTTCAGATATTTTTATTAGCTTGTGACTGACTCACCACTTACTAGTTATACTACTGTGAGGAATTATTTAACCTCTTTAAGCTTTTATTTCTTCATCTGTAAAATGAAGATAATCATTCTTACCTCATACTATAGTGTGAGGAATAAATGAGATAATTCACGAGTGCTTTTCACATAGTATTGACACATAGTTAGCGCCCAATAAATATTAATATTGTTATTGATGGAAGCAGAGAATTAAAGTATGTGGAATATACTATTTATTTAAAAGATATTTTAAATAATATTGCATATTATTGATACAGTTGATGTCAGTGGTATCTTGGGTTTTTGTTTTTAAATTGGCAAGTTCTAAGGAATTCTGAAATCTGAAAAATGCTCAGCTTTGAGATTGTGGGAGTGTGATTAAGTAGCCTTAAAGTTTGTAGCCTATGTTGACAGGAGGATGATAGTCCTAAAAACAAACAACACCATCTTGCTCAATTCTTTACTAAAAACTTTTATTTTTAGGGGCTCTCTTTTTTTTGTTAGCCGTGAGTGAGCCAATATGCTGAGGACAAAGCACTCAAAAAGAGAAAAAATATTATCCTTTCGTAGATTCTAAATATTAGAGGCATGAAAACTTTTGTGACATCATATTCCAGTCATCTTTAGATGTATTGAAAACCAAAAAGTTAACTAAATTTAAATCTTCATATGGCTCAGAAGAAGGGCTTTCCGTTTTGTTTCTTTGTGACAAGACGACTCTTAAGCAGGAATATGGGCAGGGCGGATTCATTTACAGTGCATTTTGATAGTGATAGTATCTTAAAACTCCCATGAGGATATTCCAGTAAAGATTTGAATAATTTGAACTACTGCAGTAGCAGGCAACATTTGTAATGCAAATTGATGTTGTTATTTGCTTATGTAATATTTTCACTCATTTTTCTAAAGAAAATACAGATTTTTTTTCATTCACCCAAATGATTTAACAAATGATTAATTATAAACCTCAAACATATTGTGGTAAAAAGGTAGTGATTTTGTGATTGTGTGTGTCTGTGTGTGTGTTTCATTAAATAAGGCTTGTTAGTGTGGTTTGTTCTACCTAAGTCAGTAGCATAACTTCAGATACAATTGTCTTTCTTCTCCCTTTTCTTACCACTAACCTTTCTGCTTGTGTTCTTCACCACCACCACCCACTTCTGTCCCAGTCCCTATAAAAATAAGTTTGGAGCGAAGGGTCCTTAGTAAAGCTGGATTGTATCATCTAGAAGTACTATCTGGCCTTGAAAGTTGATGTACACATTGATAAAGCTGGGCTGATGTCCTGTAAAAGATGGGAATTTCTCTCTGGTGGGTTTTTAGCTTCTCTGGAAGGAACTCTCAATGTTTGATTCTGGGAGATTCCTAGAGGGCCTCTTAGAGACCCCACCACTATCACCAAATGTGAGCCCAGGGATCTTTGGGGTAGTTAACACTTTGCGTAGATGATGGAGGGTAGAGGGTTGGTCGAGGATTAACTCTCTCTTAGAGGAATATGTGGAATCCTAATCCAACCAGGCACCTTCTTAGAAGCTTTTCTTCTTGTGGTCGTTCCTCTAACTTGAAAGTATCCACAGCCGTATAATTCAGGGTACTACTGGTGAGAACTTCTGGGTTGCCTTGGCCTGTTCCACTTCAAAACCTCCGTCTTTTAACAGACTACTATTGGTCCCTTGAGTTGGTTCAGAGGATATGGTCTCAGTCCTTTATCCTTGGGCATTGTTTCCTATTTTCTAGGGATTGGTTATAGAAATTAGAAGTAAAGTCAACTTCATGTATCTTTAATGTGGTTAGTAATAGTTTTCTTTAATGATTTATTCTTTCAGTGACCTATAAAAGTATATGCAGAGTCATGTGAATGTTTGTGCCAACTAAGCAAACATTGGCTTAGATTTTGTTAATGGTAGACTATGATTTGAGCCACAGACTTGGTGCAAGTTCAAATGTGATGATAGTTTATAACTTAGTGCACAGAATGTGCCAGGTACTTAAGGTCTGTTATCTTTAATACTCATAACAGTATTGAAAGGTAGGGACTGCTAGCCCCTTTTTATAGATAGGAAACTGAAGCTCAGAGAGGGCAAACTAACAAACATAGTAAACGGGGAAACCAGAATCTGAACCTAGGATCTGCCTAACTCCAGATCCAACATCTTTCCCCCATACCATACTACCTCTTGAGGCATACATATATAGCCTTAAATCCCAGAATAAGGCAAGGTTAAACAAGCACTTTTTTTTTATAGAATGGTATATTTTTAACTGATCATATATTCATTATTTGTAACATAGCTGCTGTTAATCTAAGTATGTTGATTTTCTGAGAAACACTTTTTGACGTATAGCATACACACAGCAAAGCGCACAAACAGTAAATGTACAATGGGGTGAATTTTTACAAAAGTATGTACCTGTGTAACTACTACCCAGGTCAAGAGATAATAACATTATCTCTATTAGCATCCAACAGGCTCTTTTATGCCCCCTTCCAGTCAATACTCTACCCCCTCCCTATAAATAACCACTCTTCTGAATTACCACCATAGATTAGTTTTGCCTGTTTTGAAGTTCATAGAAATGGACTTACACAATGTGTATTTTGTGTGTATTTATCTGGTTTCTTTTATACATTATGTCTGTGATAGTTATCCATGTTGTTGCATATAGTAATAGTTCTTTTCATTGCCGTGTTTGTCTATACCATGGTTTATCTTAACCATTCACCTGTTGATGGACATTTGGGTTATTTTCAGTTAAGTTGTCATGAGTCTTGTGCATGTCTATTAGTGCATATATATATATGTGGGGTATAAACCTGGTATAGTTTTAGTAGATACTTCCAAAGAGAATCCCAGTTGCTCCACATCTTTGCCATCAGTGGCTATAGTTTAAATTGTTCTAATTTTAGCCATTCTGGTGGGTGTGTAGTTGTGTTTTGTGGTGTGTTTCTTTATTTTGGCTGCATTGGGTCTTCATTGCTGCATGCAGGCTTTCTCTAGTTGTGGCGAGTGGGGGGTTACTCTTCATTGTGGTGCACAGCGTTCTCATTGTGGTGGCTTCTCTCGTTGCAGAGCATGGGCTCTAGGCATGCGGGCTTCAGTAGTTGCAGCCCGCAGCCTCAGTAATTGCAACACATGGCCCCTAGGGTGCACAGGCTTCAGTAGTTGCAGTGTGTAGGCTCAGGTGTTGCGGCATGCGGGCTCAGTAGTTGCAGCTCATAGACTGTAGCGTCCAGGCTCAGTAGTTGTGGCACATGGGCTTAGTTGCTCCGCGGCATGTGGGATCTTCCCAGACCAGGGCTCAAACCCGTGTCCCCTGCATTGGCAGGTGGATTCTTAACCACTGTGCCACCAGGGAAGTCCTTCTTGTTGTGGTTTTAATGTGCATTTCCCTGATGACTTTTCAGATGCTTATTGACCATTTGGACATCCACCTTTGTAAAATACTCTTTTGTTTAAATATTTTGGCCATTTTTCTTTTAGGTCATCTCACATTGATTTGTAGGAATTTTTTGCATGTTCTGGATATGAGGTCTTTGACAATTATATGTATTGCAGATACCTTCTTCCAGGCATTGGCTTGCCTTTTCATTCTCTTAATGTTGTTCTTTTGATGGACAGAAGTTTTTAATCTTACGTCCAATTTATCAGTTTTTTCTTACATGAGTAGTGCTTTCTGTTACTTGTTTAAAACATCTTGTCTTCCCTAAAGTCATGCAAATATTCTCTTAAGTTATCTCCTAGAAGGTTGATTGCTTTACCTTTCACATTAAGGCCTACAGTCTGTATGGAGCTGGCTTTTGGGTAAGATGTTAGGTAGAGTCAAAGACCTTTTCCCCAGTTGATCTAGCACCATTTGTTGTAAAGGCTGTTCTTTCCCCCTCACACTGCATTGGCATCTTTGTTATCATGTGGCCATATAGCTTTAAACTGAGGCTTGGTACCTGGTAGGTTAAATCCTCCAATTTTGTCCTTCTTGAGAAACTATTTTGAAATGGCTTAGATAGTCTTAGATGATAGCCCAATCCCTCTTCATTCCTCTGCCTTGTCAAGCCTACTCTGCCACTTAGCCCCAGAGCTTTCAGCCTAGAGACTCACCATCTTTTTCTTCTAAGACTATTTCAGACTTGAGGCTAGAACTCCTTAAGCAAATGTGGCTCCTCTTCTTGTGAGAGATTAATACTGAATCTCCTTCACTCATTATATCCCCTGTCACCTTGGCTGCTACTCTGGCACAGGGCTGCTCTGACTACCTTTAGGACTACCATTACTACTCAGTCATGAGAGCCTTGTGTATACTATGACTTGAATCTTTCCTGGATATCCCCATTACTTGTTTACTCTCCTCTAACAGGTCTTGGAATAAGACAAAAAAATGGCAGGTTGAGCACACCCCCTTCCCTGCAGACACACACACACACACACACACACACACACACACACACACGTACAAGTGCTTGTTCAGGTTGTAAAGAAATTGGATGATTGATTAGGACTCCTTGTGTGTGGTGTAAGTAGTTCATTAAGGATGAAGAAACATTTATTGAGGTGGTTGTGTGCCAGACACTGTATTAAAGTAGCTCATCTATCTTTTTCTTTTCTCTGTTAAGTAGAAATAGCTACTTTAAAATCCATATTTTCCTGTGGTTAAAAAAAAAAAAGTTAAATTTGTCTAAGTCAGACTTAATATGTAAATTCATTATACAAATAATACTTCAGTTAACAATGAACAAATATACTTCAGTTAACAAATTTTACTGAATTGCCCTGGGCACAGAAGAATTTTCTGAAAAATTTCAGGCCTCCTCCACACTGGCTGGTTGGCATTCTTGGCTGAAACTCGTGAGCAGTGGCACTCTCTTAGGTTTCTGAAGGGTGAGTTGGGCCAGAGCCAAGACCTGCTGAAGGGGAATGTGCAGCCCACGTTCTTCCCATCGATAGGTGACACAGATTTGAGGAATGTGGAAATGTTCATAGTCTGGGGGGCTGATAGAGCCTGTTGCACCTAGGAGAAAGAGAGTACCTTGCCAGGGTGTGACAGGAAGAAAAAATACTTTGTGTTGTTGGATTGGTTACAAAGTTCCTGATTTCAGATCTTTATATTTGCCTTAGCATCTGAGTTTGAAGTAAGCCTTGAAATAATAAAATATTTTATTTTTCAAACAATAAAAAGTTTTAGAAAAAGCAATAGATTAACCATGAACAGATTCTACTTAAACATCACAGATGGTTCTTTAAAAATATAGTATTATGAGAATATAAAATGATACAGCACTCTAGAAAATAGTTTGGCAGTTTTTACAGAACTAAACATGCACTAACTGAGGACCCAGTGATTATACTCTTGGGCATTTATCCCAGAGAAATAAGAACTTATGTTCACACAAAAACCTGTACGTAAGTGCTCTTAGCATCTTTATTATAAATACTATTTAAATATACTATTAGTGTATATATTATTAATGTAGTATATATACTATTTATAATAGTAAAGTATAGGAAATAACCCATATGTCCTTCTGTTGGTCAGTGGTTGAACAAACTGGTATATCTGTACAGTGGAATACTACTGAACGATGAAAACAATTGGCTTTACTGATGCACGTAATAACCATACATTGGACCTTAAGGGCATTGTAGTGAGTGAAAAAAGTCAACCTCAAAAGGTTACATGCTGTATGATTCCATTTACATAACATTCTTGAAATGATAAAACTATGGATATGGAGAACAGATTAGTGGTTGCCCAGGGACAGGAATGAGGTAGGGGAGTCGGGGCAGTTCTGTTTCTTGATAGTGGTAGTTTCATAGGTCTGTACGTGGGATAAAATTGAACTATACACAAACACAGATGAATGCAAGTGTTTTGCGTTTTTTTTAATGGTGAAAACTGAGTAAGGTCTGTAGTCTAGTTGATAGTAATACCAACATTTCCAGTTTTGCTATTGTACTAGAGCTGTTTGAGATGTCACCATTAGGAGGAACTGGGTGAAGGGTGTACAGACTTTACTATTTTTGCAATTCTGTTCATCTATTATTATTTCAAACTAAAAAGTTTTAAAAATAAGGTATGTTGTACACTCACATTCATGGCAGCGTGATTCACAATAGCCAAAAGGTGGAAGCAACCTATCCGTCTGTCGACAGATGTTAGTATGTACATACCATGGAATAATATTCAGCCTGAAAAAGGATGAAATTCTGACTCATGCTACAACGTGTATGAACCTTAAGGATATTATGCTAAGTGAAACAGGCCAGTCACAAAAGGACAAATACTGTATGATTCCACTTACATGGTTAAAATGGTAAATTTTATGTTATGCTTATCTTGCCACAATTTTTAATAAAGCATTAGTATTGTATAAGTAACACATTTTTTATAAAATAGGCATATTTTAAATGCAAACATAAATCTCCTGGAATGCTTTTAATCTTTTTCATTTTGCAGTGATCACAAACTTATAAATAAGTTGCAGGTTCGGTACAAATAAGATTTTTTTCCAGAACAATTTGAGACTGTTGCCAACCTGATGCCCCATCTCTTTCAAATATTTTAGAGTGTATACCAAGGACATTCTCTTATATAACCACAATACTACCATCAAAATCATGAAATTAACATCAATGTATTGCTGCTGTCTAATTCTTGGGCTCTTCAAGTTTCAGGGTCATCCCAATAATGACCTTTATAAAAAGGGGAGCCAGTTGAGAAACAAGTGTTATATTTACTTGTCACTTCTCTTTAGTCATCTTCAGTCTGGAACAGTTTTCCAATTTCTTCATAACTTTCATGACATTGATCAATACTTTTGAAGATTATAGGCCAGTTGTTTTGTAGACTCTCTCTCAATTTGAATTTGTCTGAAGTTTCCTCTTGAATTTATTCAGGCTATGTATCTTTGGCAGCAATATTCCAGAAGTGAGTCTGTGTCCTCATTGCATCTTGTCAGGTGATGCATGATTTTGATATTCCCATTACTAGTGATGTTCACTTTGATCACTTAAGTGTCAGGCTTCACCACGGTAAAGTTAACACTTGTTCCCTTTGTAATTAAGTATGTTGTAGGGATATTTTGAAACTATGCAGTACCTTGTTCCTCATCTAACTTTCAGTTTATTTCACTTATATGTTTATATCCGTGAGGACTGATAGTTTATTATTTTATTCAGTGAATTATAATCTATCATCATCTTTATTTTGATGCTCAATTTGTCCCTGATTTAAACAGCAGTAACCCCTTCAAGCTGGTTTTTGTGTCCTTTTGACATGCTCCCATCATTATGAATGCTTTTAAATTTAAAAAAAGGAATTATGATATTAATGAGTACATAGTATCCTATGTAGCATAATTTGCTTAAGTAATCCCTTTGGAGCATTTTGTTTTACTTTAAAAACTTTATTTTTATTTTTTAGTATAGCCAGATTGCCTTCTGGAAGCCTTGTAACAATGTATGCACCCACCAGTAGTATATGTGTACAAGTGTCCCTTTCTCCACACTTTCATTAACAATTGGAGAGTATTTTTAAATACTAGGAACTTCATCATTAAAGGGAAACTGTCAGAGGTCAAATGACCCTGTACAGCCAGCATTAGAAGGGGTATTCCTGCTCTAGACAAGGGAAGAAAATAGGGTTTATGTGTATCTTTTACTGTTTGTTTGTTTTTTTTTTTTTTTTTTTTTTTTTTTTTTTTTTTTTTTTTGTTTGTTTGTTTTTTGCGGTACGTGGGCCTCTCACTGCTGTGGCCTCTCCCACTGCGGAGCACAGGCTCCGGACACGCAGGCTCAGCGGCCATGGCTCACGGGCCCAGCCGCTCCGCGGCACGTGGGATCTTCCCGAACCGGGGCACAAACCCGTGTCCCCTGCATGGGCAGGCAGACTCTCAACCCCTGCGCCACCAGGGAAGCCCTGTTTGTTTTTTTTCTCTTTAAATCAGCAGAAAAGAAGGTGTCTTAGCACTAAAGCAGTTATTTCCTTCTTTATAATGCTGATTTTATAGGTAAACAATTTAAAGTAGATATGTTACAATGGAATGTTTTTTTTCTCATGACTCCCTTGTTTCTCTCAGCAGCTGACCAGTCATTGACCTAAAGATCTTTTCTAAATTCTGAAGCCATTCTCTATTAACCAGCTGTATTGACTGTATTAACCAGCTGTATTGACTGTTGGTAAAGTTGCTGACCAGTAGGCCTCATTTTCCTCATCTCTGAATTAAATTATGTGGTTTCTAAGGTACCTTCTCTGTAAAACTGGAAGATCTTACGAAATTTTATCCTGAGAGTTGGAAGAAAGTTTTGTTGTTGTTAGCTTGCAAAACTGGCTGAATTTTGTAGTAAACGTTTTCCTTATGTGTCTAAGGACAACTGTGAATTGCAGTAAGTATCAATTCATTGTTTATGGGCTGTTTTTGTTCTAGGACTTTGATGTTAATCTACCCTTTGCTTTCAATGTTAAGTTTGTCTTGTGACACTTTTGACTGTTTAATAGAGAGGACCAAAATAACCCAGACATAGATTTCATTTAAGAATTAAATGTATAGAAAAAGAAGGTATCAAACTGGTGGACATGGGAAGGATTATTCAATAAATGGGATTATGATAATTGCTAGTCAGAAAAAAATTCACTTAGACCCTTGCTTTAGACCATATGCCAAAATAAATTGTAGATGTATTAAAAATTAAATGTAAAAAAACCCCTCTAAGTAGAAGAAAATAAGTGAATATTTATTCAGTTTTAAGCTTATATGATAGCAAAATAATGAAGAAAATTACTAATGGAAAATTAACCAATTTGACCCCTTAAAAATTAACTTGGGAAAACAGTTTGGCTTATAAAGTTAACCACACACTTACCATGTGACCCAGCATTTGCACTCTTGGGTATTCATCTTAAAGAAATGAGAGCTCATGTTCACAGGATAATCTGTACACAAATGTACATAGCAGCTTTATTTGTAATTGTAAAATACAGAAAATAACCCAAATGACTTGAATGGAGTAAATGGAGAAACAAACTGTGGTAACATCTATAACATCCAACATCTATATAATGGAACACTACTTAGCAATAAAAAAGAATGAACTGTGGACACATGCAACAACATGGATGGATCTTGAGGGCATTAAGCTGAGTGAAAAAGCCAACTTCAACGGATTACCTATTATATGATTCCATTTAGATAACACTCTTGACATAGCAAAATTATAATGGTGGAGAATAGATCAGTGATTGCCAGCAGTTAGGGTTTAGGGAAGGGCATGACTGTTAAGGGATAACACAAGGGACTTTCTTTATATTGATGAGTATTATTGAACTATTTTTACAACAGTTCTAATCCCCAATTGTAGTGACAGTTACTGAAATCTAATCTGCACATATGATCAATTTCATAAAGCTATACAGACACACACACAAAGAAAAAAAGTGGTGAAATCTAAAGGTCTGTGGCTGAGTTAATAGGTTGTACTGATGTCAGTTTCAGGGTTTGATCATGTACTATTGTTGTTTACCATATTCTTATTGAGGGAAACTGGGTGGGAGTATACATGGGAACTCTCTGTACTATTTTTGCAACTTCTTGTGAGTCCTAAGCAATTTCAAAATGGAAAGTTATAAAAAATTAAATAAACTATGGTACATCCAGACAGTGGAACATTATTCAGTACCTAAAAAGAAAAAAGACCTATTGAGCCATGAAAAGATATGGAGGAAGAACCTTAAATACATAGTGCTCAGTGAAAGAAGCCAATCATACAGTGTGTACAGGCTACATACTCTGTGATTCCAATTATACGACATTCTGGAAAAAGTAAAACTATGGAGACAGTAAGAAGACCAGTGGTTGCCAGGGCAGGGGAGAGGGAGGGATGAATAGAATAGGTGGAACACAGGATTTTTAGGGCAGTAAAATTATTTTGTGTGATACTGTAATGGTGGGCACGTCTTTATGCATTTGTCCAAACCCATAGAATGTACAGCACCAACAGTGAACCCTAATATGAACTATGGACTTTGGGTAATAATGATGTGTCAATGTAGGTTCATCAGTTGTAACAAATATACCACTGGTGGACGATGTTCATAATAGAGGAGGCTATGCATGAATGGGGGTAGGAGATATATGAGAAATCTCTGTACCTTCTGCTCAATTTTGCTGTGAACCTAAAACTTATTTAAAAAAATAAAGTCTATTAAAAGAAAAAAATTAACTTGGGTCAGAAATAAACATTGAAAAGTAAAGTGAGGAAAATATCAATATTCGTAGCCATTATTAGAGATAAAATTTTCATGTCTTTTATTTATAAAGAACTCATACAAATCCATAAGGCAAGGTGTGAGTCCCCAATGAACTGGAAAGAGAGCTTAAGAGAACAAGCAAGTGCCCCAAGAGAGACTTTTGTACATATACTTTTGTAACTGTTTATTTGAAATTTTCTGGAATCCCCAGATTCAGTAACGTACTACCAATGCCCATGGAAACATACACTAGAAGAGAGTGTTTTTCTTCTTCTTTTTTTTTTTTTTGCCATTATATTATAGCTGTGTAAACCCACCTAAGATAAAAATAGTTTAAAAGATAAAAAACAGAGCACTGTAAATTTGCATAGTTTTGAAGTTTCTTTGAGAGAATTTTGAAAGACTTTGTTCTATGTAATCAGTTCCCTAAAAAAAAAAAATCTTTTTTTTTCAGGTGTAAATTAATTATTTGAAAGCAATTGAACAATGGAGCCAGACATCATTCGAATGTACTCTTCATCCCCACCACCACTAGACAATGGAGCTGAGGATGAGGATGAGGATGAATTTGGGGAATTTGGTGGGTTTTCCGAAGTTAGCCCTTCTGGTGTAGGGTTTGTTGATTTTGATACACCAGATTATACTCATCCCAAGGAAGAGTTTGTACCTTCAAACCATTTTATGCCAATTCATGATTTCTCAGAAAATGTAGATAGCCTTACAAGCTTTAAGTCCATCAAAAATGGTAATGATAAGGACATCACTGCTGAACTTTCTTCTTCTGTGAAAGGACAGTCTGATATTTTACTTTCTACCACCAGCAAAGAAATAATTTCATCTAAAACTTTAGATACTTCCATTGATGGCATAGAAAGTCCAAGAGATTTAAATAAAGTAGTGGAGCAGAGACAGAATGTTGGAACACCTGAAAGTTTCTCTCCAGGAGATTTTAGAACTGATATGAATGTTGTTCATCAAAACAAGCAGTTAGAGAGCTGCAATGGTGAAAAGCCTCCTTGTCTGGAGATTCTAACAAATGGGTTTGCAGTATTGGAAACTGTAAATCCTCAGGGAACAGATGATCTGGACACTGTAGCTGATTCAAAAGGACGAAAGCCTCTTAGCACTCACAGTACTGAGTATAATTTAGACTCTGCACCTAGTCCTGCGGAGGAATTTGCAGATTTTGCCACATTTTCCAAAAAAGAAAGGATACAACTAGAAGAAATAGGATGTGCAGTTTTAAATGATAGAGAAGCACTTACCATTCAGGAAAACAATAAAATTAATAGAGTCAATGAACTGAATTCTGTAAAAGAAGTGTCCTTGGATAGAAGCATTGGCGATAAAGGAGACAGTGCTGGAGAGGATCAAGTTTGTGTTTCAGAAATAAGCATGGTGAGTAATGGAGCTTTCACCAGTGAAAAACAAAGCCTTCCAACATTGCAACAGGATGAATTTTTAAATTCAAGTGTTCAATCAAAGGCTTGGAGTTTGGTAGACTCAGCTGAAAATTCAGAAGCCAGTAGGAGAGAACAATGTAAAACTGAGGAAAAACTTGATTTATTTACTTCTAAACGTGCTGACCTGTGCATGGATTCTACTAAAACTTATGATGCTGATGATGAAGTTGGTTCTTCCAAAGAAGAAAGTAGAAAGTTTACTGATTCCCAAAGCCTCAGCATTGATCCTACAGAAGAAAATGTTTTGGATGATTCTATGAGTGTAAAAAACGATGATAGTAGTAATGACTTTGTGACTTGCAACGATACCAATGAGGATGATTTTGGTGACTTTGGCACAGCCAGTGGCACGACTCCACCTTTTGTTACTGGTACACAAGATTCAATGAGTGATGTCACTTTTGAAGAGTCCTCAGAGCACTTTCCACATTTTAGTGAACCAGGTGATGACTTTGGAGAATTTGGGGAATCAAATGCTGTCTCTTGCCCAGAGGAAATTATATTTACTGAGTCAGTTCTAAAACAAACTTCTGATAGTTTATCAGAGGGATGCAATTTGTCAAGAAAATCTACTGGGACAGGCACTGAACCTGTTTCAGAACTGAAAATTGGGCAAGAAGGTGAGTTTGGAGATTTTGATTCTGTGCCAAATATTCAAGATGACTGCAGTGATTTTCAGGACTCTGATGATTTTGCGGACTTCAGTTCAGCTGGTCCTAGCCAGGTTGTAGACTGGAATGCTTTTGAGGATGGACAGAAAGATAGCTGCTCTTGGGCTGCTTTTGGAGACCAGCAAGCTACTGAATCTCATCATCGAAAGGAAGCCTGGCAGTCACATAGGACAGATGAGAAGATTGATACTCCAGGAACCCCCAAAACGCACAGTGTCCCTTTAGCAGCTTCCAAAGGAGCAGTTGCTGGTGGTCATTTACAGGAAACAGCCACTTCAGCTCAGGTATTTACTCATTTTCTCTATTTTGTATGACATATTAATTGCTATGGAGGTTTCTAATTCAGCTTTTCAAAAAGTATTTTTTAATTGGGTACCTGTTAAAGGCATCTCTTTATGATACACAATGCTTGCCAGATTTGGTAGATTAGTTACATGTTTCACAATCATTTGGTTAACGTTAAAGAGACATTCTTATAATAATGCTTGGTAAGATTTTTCTTTATCTCAGTAGGTTTCTTTAATATTTACAGAAATATTAAATAATCATAATCATCAACTTGGTTTTTTGATAAATATAAATACCACTTATGTAAAAATTCATTAATTAGTGAACTATTCCAGCAAATCCTACAGTTTTTACCTTAAAGGTTAAACTGAGATTTCAAAGATTTTTTTAAGCTTCAGAAAATAATGTCTCTTAATTTTGTCTATCAAAGACCTAGTTTTGATTACAAAAAAGAGCAAGCAGAGTTTGAAACCTCAATCTGTGCTGAAGGCTATAGGGACTTGAAGGATAGAAAAAGAATTTGAAAAAAGCGGATATGGGCCTCATAATTTAACAGCTAATAAAAGGCCTGAGGTGAGGGTGTCAGATGGATTAAGGGTTAGAGCTAGAACATGCAACAGCCATAGTTGACTTAGCCATACTGTGACCATTTATTTGTTTATAATTTCTTGCAAATGTATATTTATGTTTACTCTTAGGAAGTAGGATTGTCAGGAATATTTTTACCCCTTAGCCCCTGTACTTTATCCTTTTCTGGTCCAGATTCTTTCAGAGAAGATTCATTAAGATTTATTTTGACCTAAAGTAGCCCCTAGAGGTGCAGTTTGAGATCCAGATTGTTCCCCAGTCCTGAGTTGTACCTTGTGCTAAATTTAACCAGGGGTATGGAAGAAAGCACTCCCTTGAATATAACTGCTTTTTATTGATATATGTAACACTTGGTCCACAGGCCTATTTTAAAAATACTGAGAATAAAATCAGAATCTATAAACTTTGCTTCTCCAATTATCTTTTGCTAGGCAAACCATTTTCAATTGGAAATATTTCCAGAGTCTGTTAATTAAAATGGTTATACATCATTGCTTTGATATTGCTGATACATTAAGGTACTGTAGAAATTGTGGTACCACCAGTTGGAGTGCACAGCTAATCACTTTTCATTTGACATTGAGTGTCTGAATAGCTTAATTTGCTAATTCAGTTATTACATGGTTTGGCTAATGTGTATTATTCCTGTTGAGTAATTCATTATTGAGGCAGAAGTTTACAATTTTAAACAAGGAATGAATTAATTATATAATGCAAAGTGAAGACTGTTGGTTTTTGAGCTAATCATTTCCCTGTTTAGTTTCATCTTATTAGAGTATAGGGTGACACTAGGATAATCATTAATTTATAGCCTTAGAACTTTTAACATCACCATATAATGTATTTTTTAAAGTATGACCACTTCAAAAAGGAATTTTTTGCATCATATGATTGAAGTTATTTATGTGTAATCTGATAACTGGATATAGGAGGAAATAAAGTACAAGGGCTTTATGGAATCTTACAGATCTGAGTTTGAATCTTGACTCAGAGTCATATAAGCGTTATAATTTTGGACAAGTTACTTCTGAACTCAGTTGTCTGTAAAAAGGAGGTAATATCTGTTGCAAAGGACTTTTGTGAAGATAAAATAACAGTAAATGTTAAAATGAGTGAAAAAAATCTGTTGAAAAATAAGAATCTTGTAGTATGATTCTATTTTGTAAAAATAAAACAAAAACTATATGGATTGTGTCAAGATGCTTTGACTTCCTGAGATATGTCTGGTTCAGTCCTCAGGCTTTTCTTTTTGCTGAATGGCTATGCAAAATGAGCAGAACTTGGAGATGCATGTTGGAAAGGAGAAACTGCTGGAAGGGGGCTAGAAGAGAAGTTTGGAAGGAAATTGAGGTGGGGAAATGGAAAGTGACTGAGCTGGAAAGTGACTTCCATTCTTATCCTTCTGTTGTAAAGGAGGGTTGTGACCTGTAGTTTCTTCCTTTTCCAGAATCTGCTGGAAATGCACATTAATCTAGTTCTCTAGGAGAGGATTAGATTTATTAACATTTTTCTTAAAATGTTTCTCCTAGTTGCTACCATTTTGGGGACAGCACAGAAATCCTCACATATTAATGACACTAAAAGTTAGATTTTTTTAATCATAAAATGATTTATCCCTGTTGAATCTTACCTGGATACAACAATTCTGTCTTGAACAGAGTGCCTGCAAATTGTTTTGACAGAATGTTGTGAGAGTCTTTTAGAATTCAGAGCTCAGTTAATGCAATTAAGCAAACATGGGGAACAATTCTTTGTGAAGTCAGACAAATGGTATAGTTGTCATTTCAAATTTCTTTGACTTTTTTGCTATGTATGTGACATTGTCCAGGTCCCTGTTTTTTTAGTACTTTCCTTTTTTCAGGCTACCAGAAGGATATCTTAACATTTTAATAAAATATATGTTCCCTGGGTCAAGAGACAATCAATTATTGTAACTTTATTGCTATAATTGGTTACTTAGGGAAAAGTCAACCAAGAAGAAATCTTTGAAACTTATAAAATGTTTTCAGTCAAGCCAGTTCTCAGATGGTGAGTCCAGCAAGCCTCAGAGGGTTCAGGCCTTGATGTAAAAGCCATAATGACCATTTATTGAGAAATAGTCTTCCCCTTCAGTGAATATTTTTTTCTGAGAATGCAGAGTTCAGTTTATTTCATTCTCCTGTTAACATTCTTATAAATTGTAGAGAAAAGCAAGTTAGTGGTATCTCTACTGTAGAAATTGGAAAAAGGTCAAAATTATTCTTCACTTTTGGGGCTGAGATTTAAAACAAAATAAAATGACAGTAACAAAAAACAAAAATCTCCTTACTTTGAAAGCAGTTCTTTTTCCAAAAGACCATTATATGTATTGTTTTAACAGTTTTTTGTTTTTTGTTTTTTTTTAACCTGTTAATGTTCCAGAAAGGAACCTTGATTGAAATAGCCAAGATGCCTTTTCTTTGGTATAAGGTAAAGGAGATAATGTCATGAGCACTGCATTAAACTCTGAGCTTTTGTAAAATTTTCAAAATATTGCTCTGGGTGTTATTTGAGAATTTAGGTAATTGGTAAGTAATCTCCTTATATTAATTGGCTATACAAAAGGAAGCTATGAGTCATTTTCTTTTATTAGCCATCTAGTTGATAATGCTACTGGGAAAATGTTATTAGAAGATTTATCTTGAGAGCTTTAAAAATTGAGTATCACAAAAAGGAAAAAGAAGAGAATCACTAATACTTTGGCTTATGTTATTTTGAGATTAAGTTATTGTTCACCAGAAAGTCAGCATTCTCAAACTGAGTGTAACTACATTTTCACCTTCATTTATTTAATCACCTGCCTAAGATTTGTGCAGGTTTTCCTTAATGTGGGTGAACACCTGAACTTATGACTGAAAACATAAGTAAGCAACAAAATAAATAAATTAAGTGGTCAAAAGGTACAACCTTCCAGTCATAAAATAAATAAGTCCCTGGAGGTACAATGTACAGCATGGTGACTATTGTTAATAATACTGCATTGTGTATTTGAAAGTTGCTAAGAGAGTAGTTCTTAAAAGTTCTCATACGAGAAAAGAAAAATTTGTAACTATGGTGACCATTTTGCAATATATACATATATTGAACCCTTACGTTGTACGTATGAAACTAATATGTCAATTATATCTCAATTTAAAAAAGAAAGAAAGAAATGGAGATTTTGGCCGTATAGCTCTTTGCTTGCTTGAAGTATTTGGACAGCAATTCCTTTTGTTATTTTTCCCTCAGAAAATTTGAAATTCTGTCTTTAATTCCAAAATAGATAGAAATACTTTATTAGGTTTATCCAGAAACTGTGCAGAAGGGGCAAACTATCTTTTTAGAGCATAGTGAGTACTACAATTGGTTACTCTTCTTACATAGCTTGAAACTGGGGATTGATAAGTATACAGTTGTAGACTGTACTTGATATCTTACTTAATATTTAATGGTGGTAAGGCATAAGGTATCCTCTTAAATGGAAGATTAAATTGCCCAGTGGATTTTATGTTTCTTCTAAACTTCCACTTAAGAACAAGACCTAATTCTATCAATATTAAAACTATTGACATTAATCAACTACTGTTTATAAGGGAGAAAGGAAAACTAACTAGAAATATGTTGAAGGAATTTTAGAAATTACCCTAAAATCAAGATACTTTAAAGGGGATATGCCTTTGAGTGGCCTCAGAACCAGTCTAGGATCCTCAGTGCTGGTCTTATACACTCCTTTGGAAAACTGAATGAGAATTTCAATACACAATCTTTTTATACTCTACTGTAGTCATTTACAAAATAGAGGTGTATTAATCATGGTTCTCCAGAGAAGTAGAACCATGCATGCATGCATGCATGCATGGAGAGACAGACAGACTGACTGATGTATTATAAGGAATTGGCTCATGCAATTATGGAGATGATCACTAAGTCCTAAGATCTGTAGTCCGCAAACTGTCTTCAATTGATTGAATGAGGTCCATGCATACTAAGGAAGACAATCTGTTTTACTTAGTCTACTGAATTCAAATATTAATCTCATCCAGCAACAACCTCACAGACATATCTAAAATAATGTTTGACCAAATGTCTGGGCACCCCTTGGCCCTGTCAAGTTGATGCATAAAATTAACTGTCACAAGAGGGAACACCAAATATCCATATATAGCTTTCAGGATTTTTGGAAGACCTGTAACCTGTTTGTAACCGAGCCACGTCAGTTGAGAAGCTCTGCATTAGATAATATGACTTTATTTGCACCAGTGTATAAAATGAAAGGGTTTTCTTCCTCCTAACCCAGACATGGAGATAGGACAGAACTGGGAATGAGTATAAGTGAATTCATGCATAGTGCTTTGCCCTCATTGATGAATTAAAACATTGGGTAATCGTTTTTGCTTTTCCAGAAACACTGTATGGGTTGAAAAAAATAAAATATAGAGGGATTCAGGTAAAAAGGACCCTGATAGGAAAACAAATATATGAGAAATGAGAAAATTGGGAAAGATAGAGAAATCCTATAAAAGCCAGTGTACCTTTGGAGAGTAGTATAGCTAAGACCACATAAGACTTTTGTGAGCCCCTTCCCCATAAAATACATTTAAAATTCTATTTTATAACTTGGTATAAGGTTGAGTATGTTAATAGTAACTATTAAAACGTTTTCATGAACCCCTAAAATTACTGTGGACCCTAGGCCCTGTGCCTACTACTGCATAAGTTGACCCTGATTATAGTATAGTACCTAAAAATCAAGGCTCTGGAGTCACACTGCTAGATTTAGATCCAGCTTTCAGCACTGACTTGCATTAGCCACTTCTCTGAACCTGAGATTTAGAGAATAATAATAGTACTTACTTCAAAACTCTCATTGTGAAGATAAAATGAAATTGTGCATATTAAAGGTGCTTAGTGCAGTGTCTTGCACATAACTAGTGCTCAATAAATGTTAGCTGTTACTGAATAATCTCAGAAATGCACTTCTTAGAAAATGGTCTTCAAAGGTGCAAGAGGGCTTCCCCGGTGGCGCAGCGGTTGAGAGTCCGCCTGCCAATGCCGGAGACACAGGTTCGTCCCCCGGTCAGGGAAGATCCCACATGCCGCGGAGCGGCTAGGCCCGTGAGCCGTGGCCGCTGAGCCTGCGCGTCCGGAGCCTGTGCTCCGCAACAGGAGAGGCCACAACAGTGAGAGGCCCGCGTACCGCAAAAAAAAAAAAAGGTGCAAGAAATAGTGTTGCCAACTGGATTTTTTGGTGAATAGCAAAAAGTAATAGGGAGATAAATGAGAATTTGTGTGGGAGTACCCCTAGTTCAGCTGTATACTCACCTGTCAGACTATTTGGAGATCAAAAGTGCTGCTTCTGGCTAGTTTACCTTCTTAGAATAGTTTTGACAGGTAGGAACTCGTCTGAGCCCAAGTGTGCTTGTCTGCAAGTAGCAGACCTTCTCCTTTGGCTTCGTAGCGCTGGAAACGGTAGAGAAAATAAAAAAGGGAGTCTGGTACCTGTCTGGAAAAGCATTTGCCTTTCAACCCTGCATTTATCAGAGCCCCCTGTTCTTAAAATGTTTAATGGCCGGATATGCTGCTGTTTGCAGGTTTAGAATTTGATATGTGTTTGAATTGACAGACATGGCTCAGTCACCAGTTTCCTAATTCCAAATACAAGGGAGAACTGATGACTATTTTTCCTCTTTGACTTTGAAGTTGAAGGCATTTGAAATTCAAGTAACTGGAGTGAATATTATTTTATTTAGTTTGCTATTTAGTTACTGTTGTAACCTCAGCTAAATATTTAATATGCTAAGTGTGTGTGTACTTATTTTGTTACCCTCACATTAATTTAGAGTGCAGCACTGGCTCTTTAGTAAAATTTTACTGTTTGCTTTGTTGGAAACTATGAATAGTAGTGTTAGATGATAATTTGCATATGTACAGTAGAATAAATCGAAGTTTAAATAATATTTCACTTTACTGACTTTAAGGCTATTGCATGTGTTAAACTACCTTGGCTGACAATGTTGAGGAAAAAATTGAATATATTTTAAAACAATTAAAATTATTTAATAATCTTCAAGAAACAAAAAAACCCAAAACCTTTACCAGTATCAACCTTTACCTTTTTTATTTATTTATTTATTTATTTTTGGCTGCGTTGGGTCTTCGTTGCTGCATGCGGTCTTTCTCTAGTTGCGGTGAGCGTGGGCTTCTCATTGTGGTGGCTTCTCGTTGCAGAGCACAGGCTCTAGGCGCGTGGGCTTCAGTAGTTGCAGTGCGCAGGCTCTAGGGCGCACAGGCTTCAGTAGTTGTGGCGCGCCAGCTCAGTAGTTGTGGCTCCCAGGCTCTAGAGCACAGGCTCAGTAGTTGTGGCGCATGGGCTTAGTTGCTCTGCGGCATGTGGGATCTTCCCGGACCAGGGATTGAACTTGTGTCCTCTGCGTTGGCAGGCAGATTCTTAACCACTGTGCCACCAGGGAAGTTCCAACCTTTACCTTTTATCTCATGCTCAAATTTTATGAGTTTTTTAAAATTGAGTGTCTGATTACAGTGTTTTGGGAAATCTGTTTTTTTGAAAGAAATTTATCTGCTTGGTCATAAGAGAAACTATTCTTGTGGTAGGTTAGTTTCTCTTCTTCTGAGTGTTAATGTTAGTTATATTCTTGTACCTCTTCTACTTACCAAGTTACGTGGGCTATGTTCCATCGTATGTTTGAACTTTATTGTGCTTCTTGGGAAGTAAAGCATCTTAACACACCTCATGTGTGGTTTACACTCTTTGATTTTCATAATGTGATCAAGATTTAAGTCACAAATGCCAACAATCAACCAAAATGTTCACGAATTTTCAAAATTTAAAATCCCCAAGGGGTAGCAGTAACAGGTTCTCATTATATAAGCAGCTCTTAACAACAGATATTTTTTAATTAGGTCCCTTTTTCCCAACTTGATAGGAGGATCTTGGGGAGGATGCAAAATATTTGGATTATTTAATTTCTTGATGTAATATGTTAGAAATTGATGTAAATTGAGACAAGTATTTTCATAATGATTTAGAATGCTAAATAGTGGTGGAGAAATAGCCTTAGTGAGATTTGAACCTGGTTTTGACATTTATTCCTTGGCAGGCCACTGTGTCTCTATGTATCATCTATATAATAACAACAGTAGTGATAAAAGCTACCACTTCTTGAGCACACACTGGGTGTCCAGCATTTACTCCTCTAATTTATTATTCACCTTGTAAGGTAGGCCCTGAGAGCTCCAGTTTATAAATCCTGAAACTGAGTCTCAGCCCCTTGGGTCCACAGTCCTCTATTGAAGTGTTATAATTACATCAGCTATTTACTTACTGGAATTAACTAGTACTAAATGAAATTTGGCATTATTTACTACCATGAACAAGATAGTAGCCCTTTTAGCATCAAACTGGTCTTGTAGATAGTTGGAAATTAATATACTTTAAAAAGTAAAATGTTAGGAAATTTAATTTTAATCAAAATCTTTGTTAATTCTATTAGCTGCTTTCTTGTTGAATTGTTGAGGAGTTCCTCCTTGTGGTGAGTGGTGCTGGTCAGTTAGTGGATTCTGGTTGTTTGAATATTTATTAAAAAAATTTATATATGGCTCTACCTCTGGGGTCAGCAAACTATGGCTTAGCAGACAAATCTGTCCTGCCACCTGTTTTAGTAAATCAGGTTTCATCGGAACACACCCACACTTATTTGTTTATGGATGGCCTGCAACACAAAAATTATTCACTATCTAGCCCTATAGAGAAAAATCTACCAACTCCTGCTCTACCTCATTCAGCAAAAGATTTGAAGCAATTGACTCTAATATCTAATCCTAAAGACATATGGAACTTTCTTTTAAAATTTCCATGTAATTTTATTCTTTATGAGAAAAGGTTGGGAAGAAGTTTAAAACAAAGTTTAAATGTGATTGGGTTAAAATAATGTTCTATTTCCTCAAGTACATTCCACTAATTTGAGAATTTGCTCACTGGTATACCTAAGACCTGGTACTTATGTGTAATGATTGATCCAAATCATTGAATATGTTTTGAGGTCCTTTCTTTCATCCTTAGATAAATGTTTTTTCTATCCCATTAAAAGGATAACAAAGAGGATACAAGAAAGATTCTGTTTTAATTTACAGAGAAATAAAATTTGGTCATATGTGAGTTTTTGCTTACCCTCCCTGCCCAAGAGGAGCCAATGCTTATTATGTTTCCAATTAGATGGTTATCTGATCCCTTTAAAAGTAATGTCTGTCCATTCCCTCTGTTGAAGTGAGTTAAGTATGGGTCCCCTTGATGCACTCAAGTTTCACAAGCCTTGGGATCTTGAGTCTACTCTTTACTGTAGGTTTCATAATTGATACTGAGAACCTTTTCCCGTATCACATACATAAATATAATGAAGGTGTTAAACTTTTGTAGAGATAGCAGAAGAGTACACTGAGACCAATTATGCAGTTTCAAGTTTTTTGCTCTCATACTGCTTCCAAAAGAGATTTTGTTTTGGAAAATACGTATATGAAAATTTTTCCTTTTGTTATTAATTTTCCTGTTTGCTGACTATACTAAACAACAGAAATCAAGCATTAACTTGTTTTGTTACTTGGCAGGAAGTACCACCATGATGTGGCATTTTCTTGTACACAGGATGTCATTTCAGTAGTACACTTAATCTTCCAACAAGTTTTGACTTAAAAGGTTGTATTCCTAGTTGATGATTAAGTAGTAAGGTGAGCTGAGTTGAAAATATTTTACATGTATCTGAAATAAAGTTAGGAAAGTGGGAATAAATGTTATTGTAGGTTACACATGTAGACTAAACCTACTAGTACCCCCAAAATCTAAGTTAATCTAAATCCAACAAGTTTTAATTAATAAAAATACTCCAAAAATGCCAGTGTTCTCAGAGAAAATACTCTAGGGGATATGCAGGCTTTGCTTGGAGGAAAGGTAGTGTACTATTCAGAAATACAAATATGCACACCATAGAAGAGTAGAGAAATGGAATTTCTGAAAGATAGCACAGATCATCAAAATGATAAACAAGCCATTGAATTTCTTGGTAAAAATTGAGACATTCTTTCCTACTTTGGTTTCTTCTATTAGCAGATATTTCTAAAAGGTTTTCACAACAAGGTCATTCTGTATAGTACAGGGAACTATATTCAATATTCTGTGACAAACCATAATGGAAAAGAATATGAAAAAGAATATATGTATAACTGAGTCACTTTGCTGTACAGAAGAAATTAACAAAACATTGTAAATCAACTATACCTCAATAAAATTTTTTAAAAATTAAAAAAAGAAGGTTTTCAGGATTCACGTGTTCATATCCAGGTTCTGTTCAACTATAATAGTATAATACTTTTTGCAAGCATCCAATCTTATTGTTCTAAATATAGAGTATGTGAGTGGTAGTGAGAAACACCCCAGTGTTATGGAAAGATTATGAATACTGTCTGGTTTTTTTGGGTTTGTTTTTGCTTGCAGATTATTCAAACTTTGAGATTGCTTTCTCACTGTACAATGGGGTAGTAATTTCTTCTTTGTAGAATTTTGTAATGGATTAAGATAACGTTTGTAAAGTGCCAGGCATGATGCTTGGTGTGTAATGACATTTATTTGTCATTACACAATTATTTAAAGCTGTTCTATGAGTAGTTATTCTTCTTTCACTTAGTGTTTCCTGTATCTGACTGGTAGTTCCCCCACCCCATAGTAGCAGACAGGGTATTGTTGTATGGGGGGGTGTGTGTGTAGTAATGATAAAGCTATGACATTATTAAAATTACAAAAATGAAAATAAACTTTTGGGGGGTGTTTTGATGCAGACAGCTTTACTAAACCGCCTGGAGCGAATTTTCGAAGCATGTTTTCCTTCCATATTTGTCCCTGATACTGAAGAAGAAGTTACTTCGCTGAAGCACTTGCTGGAAGCAAGCACCTTGCCAATAAAAAGAAGAGAGGCCTTAGCTGAAAGTGGGTAAGTAGTAGACACTTTTCAGATAGCATGTATATTTGTTAGTTTCAACTGTTCTAATTTATAAGGTTATGTAAGGTTATCTTAAACCATTAAGGTTCTAAAATATTACTGTGTTTAAAAAATTATATTGTGCTAAAAGATATGATTTTAAAAACTCTCTACTTGTCCATTTTTGAGCTTTTTTTAAAAAAATTCTAAATCGATATTCTAATCAATTTTTTATATTATTTTTTGATTTCCTAGTATGATAGATGAAAATTTAGATCTTACATCTGCTATTCTCTTCTCTTCATCTTCCCAGTATACTTATATCATAGTTTTTTGGTTAAATTGTTATTTGGTACTTTCATTATTACGATCATATATATAGTGTTCACAGCTAAGCCACTATTTTCTTTATAGTATACCTTTTTCCTGGATTTAATAATTGCCTCTCTTTTTCATTTACTGAGTCTTTCCCTACCCTCCAACAGCCTGTGAATATAATTTTACTTGTGATAAGACCTATCAAGCTGACCATTCCATTTTTTACCTGGAGTCCTCCATCTTCCAGTTCCTTCCAATCTGGAATGGATCAGTCTGGGCCCCCTAAACACATGTTGTCTTGGGACTTCCCTTCACTTAAATCCCATTTTGGTGGAGCACATCCTCTAATAGCCTCCTCAGAGAAAAAGGTACACAGGAGGTAAAATTTTACTTTATTCTACCCCTACATCAAATTTATAATTTAGGGTCTTTTGTTGCTGGTGTTCTGAAATTTCACAATGAAGTATCTCGATATGAATCTTTTTTCATTCATTGGACTGAGTACTAGGTAGGAACCTTTCAATCTGGAAGCTTCTGTTCTTCAGTATTGAGCAATTCTCTTATAATGACAATTACCTTCCTCCATTGCCTCTGTTTTCTTTCTGGAACTCCTATTAATTATTAGATGTTAGAGGGTCTAGAATGACTTGCTAATTTTATTCTTATTCCTGGATAGTTCTGTTACATTTCGTTACTCCCCACCTCTGGAGGCAGGATTTCTTAATTTCATTGAAGATGCAAATTATTTCTGCTTCTTGACTTTTGTTTTGGGGTGATTTCTGAGAACAGAAGGGGATAAAAAAGTTGATGTTTTGCCATCTTTAAACTGTAGATTTTTTTTTAAAATACGCTAGCTGTACAGATAGTTCATACTCTTAGACCCAAGAGATTCATTCTCAGGAAATAACACAATTCTGCAATAACACACACCATAAAATACAGGAAGATATTCTTGTACTACTAGCAATAGGAGCCAAACAGTAAGAACAACTTAATTAAAACTGTATGATGATTGTGGCTAAATAAATGATGATGCATCTGTCTAATAGAACATTACACAACCACTGAAAAAGATACATATGTACATAAGGAAATGCTTAAAATCTGAAAAAAGAATACAGAATTTTAAATATGCTGTAATTGCAACTGTATTTGTGGGTCAAGACTCAAGGAGAAAACATATTAAATAGCTCCAGAAAGATGGTGGGATGCTGGGTAGTATCTTTCCTCCTTTTAAATATTTTTGCCTTAGAATTTAAAAAGAATAACAAACAGGCCAAATTTTTGCTTGATTGTTTCAAATGAATTTAACTTACTTTTCTAATGACTAAGTGTTGGCTGTTTCTTTCATTCAGATAGTAGTTATATACTCATGTTAGACACAAGATTAATTGAAATGTATATTTCACAGTCACATTAAAAGTAGAATTCATGGTGAAAGCTATTGAGTAACCCATGAAAGCTATTGAGTAACCCATGGCTTCATCGTGACCTTTGCAGGGAACTGCTGGATGTGTGGGCTGAGCTACAGGACATCCATGATGCACATGGCTTGAGATATCAGTGGGGTGGCTCCCATAGCAACAAGAAGCTCTTGTGCTCCTTGGGAATAGACACCCGAAACATTGTGAGTTTATTAGTACCTTGGAAAATCCTTTAATCAACCTATGAATGTTTTTAAATTCTGTCACACTTCTGTTGAAACTAGTTCCTCAGAAAAATAAATATTAGTTGGTTTAACATGTTCATGTATTTTTGAATATGCCAACTTTAAGCATAAATCTATCTAGATTTTTCTGCAATATTTCTTATTTTTAGGAAAAGTTGTTCTAGTGTTTTTCCTTAACTATAAAATGAAGGAATTGGGCTAGGAGATCAAAAATATAACCCCATAAGGGCAATTTAACAATTTCTTCAATTTACCATTCACGATGTATGTAATAAAGCATTACAAGCATATTTTGGAAACTTTCATTCTATGACAGATCATTCTCTAAATATATGTTCTTTCTCTCTAACATACGTATATAGCTCTTCACGGGCAATAAGAAGCAACCTGTTATAGTGCCCATGTATGCAGCAGGATTGGTAAGTACAAAGATGTCTTTGCATGTGTTTATCATTGCTGCATTTATTCTATAAAATCATCTTGCATAGCACGACATGGAAAGTGTATTTTAAGGGGCGTTTACTGTGGGGCCGTTAAGAGAATAAATACAGTATCCTTTTTCGATCTCATAAATCCCTTCAAGTCTTGATCTGAGGATATTTTTCTGTATTAATTATAGACACTTTTGTTTTATATTGAAAATTATTTTTTATCATAGTAATATTAGTGCTCATAACTTTTTGTAAAATCCACCTTTGGAAGTCTCTCTCTTTTAATTTGCTTTTAAAAAGAAGAAGCTGAAGTATCTGAAGCCTTAGCTATCACCTGTTTTAATGCATTTGCGATTATTTTTAAGTAATGCAGTATTGAAGCCATGGATGTATATCAAAGCTTGGAAATACCAAATTATAACAAATGAAAATGAGTCAGAACCCATAATTGGTATTTAGTTTTTCCATTAATGTTTTAAACGTGTTGAATTTTGTTTTTTCAGATATGCCAGGTAGTCCAGGAAAACTGAGGAATTTTCATTCTGTACCTTATCAAGACTCAGTCACATTTTAAAGTTTGACTTGTTTGTGGTTTTTGGTGTGTCTTTGAGTTATTGGTGCATAAAAATGTCCTATCAAACTAAAAGTATTTTAAAATTCTTTCACCAATAACTTGAAAATAAGAAAAAAATACTGTGTTTAAGATAGAGAAAAAAATAACTGAGGAACCCTTGGTATGGCGTTTAAGTTTAAAAACCCTTTATGTGCATGTGAAAATGAATTTGCTGTGGAACTTGACCTTTTTTTAATCTGCAAACTTTTCCATGAATAAGCTCTAATTATTGTTATTGAATTGTTTGCTTTGTTTTGTTTTGTGGAATTGCACAAAAACTTCTGTGCTTGACCTCTTTTTAAAAAATCAGTTTCTGCTCCTTTGTGAATGGTTATCTTGTATTTTCAAAACACCTTGATCATCCCTACTCTCTTTTATGTTGTAGGTAAATGTAATCCAGAACGTTTCTTTAACTTTCTGGTTATGTGAATCTCTTTCCTCAGGGAGTAGCATTCTAGAGATTGTTGGTGGTGTTATTGTCACATTCTGAATAGGAAGTAGGAATTTAATTTGTGGGCACTTTTCATTCAGCATGTTGGCGACAGTAACCTACTTAATGCTCTGTGTTAGGGTCAGCACATTAGCCAATTCTTTAAGTTTTATGTGGAATTAGAGACTAATGTCTATGCTTTTTTTTCCTATCTTAATTACAACCTTTTATTAGTAATGTAATTTTACCATTTTTGTAAGCTTTTTAATACCAAAGTTGGTTTAGTGAATGTATCATCTCCTCCTCCATCTTTGTGATGCCTTATATTTAGAAACTTCTTCTTTTTCATATCTGGTTTCAAATTTTAATGATACCTGAATTTTTCCCATGGTACTTTACGCACATGAGATGTTCAGTATCTTTTGATCTCATCTTGAGGAATAGTACCTGAAATTGTCATTTAAGTCACTGGCTCTGAGACTTTAATGTGCATTGGAGTGGCTTGGAAGACTCGTTAAAACACAGAATGCTGAGCACCACCCCCATAGTTTCTTATTCGGTAGGTCTGGGGTAGGGCTCAAAAATTTGCACATTTGACAAGTTCCCAGGTGATAGAGAAGCTACTGATGGGGACCACTTTGAGAACCACTGACTTAAGGGAGAGTTCATATTAGAAAAGTTGGCTAAGACTAGTAATTGTTTGCCAAATGCATGGAGCCTTTGTAGAAGGGCACACTAGAAAGCCTGTATAATGTGTATGGTATTGAATTAGACCATGAATTTATTTTCATTTTTCAAGCTGCTAGGTTAAAGCCTTTCACATGCACTGTTAAGAACTAAATCTGTAAATTGCTTATTTAGCTTATGCTTTATTTTATGAGGGTAGGGGGATTCTCCTGAAAACTTGGTTTTAGAAATGCATAGATTCTAACTATAAGATTCCTGACTTAGCAGCTTTGGGTTTTTTTCCCCAGTAGTAAAGGGAGACTTTTATTTGGTTGATAACTATTCAAGAACTTATCAAGTATTATTTTAAAATTTGTAAAAGCTTGGGCCTTTTTTCATGCCAGTAACCTTATTACCCATTATTTTTAGTGTTTGGTAGAACATTAATGCAAAATGCTGATTTTTTTTTCTTCTTCTTTGTTTCTACATCCATCTTGAATGTTTTTCTCTCTTACTCAAAAAGTGTGTTAGATTCATAGTGGAATATGTAAGATGTTTTCCCCTCTGAAATGACTGTCTCTGCTTTGCCAGTCCAAAGAACCAAGAACTAAGGTTCCCGTCTATAGTGGAGCAAGGATCAAACACTAAATTCACATTGAAACATGTAGACGTCATCACATTATGTGGTGTGTTTTAGAATCAGCTCTCACCTCTCCAAGCACCACCATGGTGTAATGTGTATGAAGAGTGCCCTTTCCTGCAGTTTCAGATCTGAAACATCAGAATAATGTTGGATTCTTAGGGCATGGATGTGATATACTGTTCTGCTTGCCTCTTCCCCGCTCCCACCATCCCATGTGCTTATGCTTTTGTGTGACAGTGATAACCAGGCACTTTACAACAAATCCAGTTCAATTACAACGTCTTGCTTCAAAAAGTTTGGATTCCAAAGGTATTATTATGAAACATTTCCCATTATGGTGCTGTAAGATTTTCACGAAGCAAAATTTAGGACTAGTTCCTTTTTGTCTTCAGTTCTTTTCAGATGACCTGTTTTCTTTCTGCTTTCTGCTAGATTAACTTGCTTGTAAAAAAAGTTTACAAAGTTTATGGGCTGATCCTTCCCCCCCCCCCATTAATGGCTAATATGCCTTTTTCAGGGTATGTTAGAGCCCACCAAGGAACCATTGAAACCACTATCTGCTGCAGAGAAAATCGCTTCCATCGGTCAGACAACCACTGTGTCACCAGAAATGAACACATGTACATCTGACCAATTCCAGGTAAAAATATCTGGATGTATATAGATATTTTTATGCATGTATATACACGTATGTCCACACACATTGTTGTTTCCCTTAATATATAACTTTTAGTTTTTGAAATATTTTTAAAATTTAGTTTCATGACAGATGTGATTTCAGTTACTTATTAATATCCCTTGAAATACAATGAGCAAATTCTCTTTAATTTAAAAAAATAGAAAAGGCCATTGAGAACTGGCTGGTTATGGGTAAGTCCTTTAAACCTATCCAGGACTTAGTCTTTTTACCTATAAAATGAGGACTTTGAAGCAAGCATCTCTAAAAATCCCTTACAGCTTGAACATTGTATGATCATTATTACTGACACACAAATCTGGTAAGTGCTAGATTTCAAAAAAATGGAAAACACTGCATTTATACCAGCTCTTCAAGTCTGCTGTAGTGTGTTTTTCCTGAAGCCTGCAAAAATTTTATAAAGTAATAAAATTTGGGTGTGTTTATTACATCAAAAACTGTTGTTTTGAGAGTTTGAATAAAGCTGTTAAGTTAAAAATGATGTAGCCTTTAGCAAAACATTCTATGGATTAGGAAAAAAAGAAAGCTCTCTTACCTTTCTTATCCTTTACCTCCTTGGGACATTTAAGCACAAATCGTATTTCAGTCTAATATGTTTAATATCAAAGCCTTCCCTCTTACTTTTTATCTGGGAGAACATAGCCACTTTGGTTTGCTTACTTTTTCGACATCGAATTGTTTTTTAAAATATTAGTATTCTTAATGAACATTACTATTTCTAAAACATTCTTGCTGTGTTTGTCATTTCTTAACCTTAAATATCATCTTTGATTATGTCTAACACAGTAATGTATGTTTGGACAGCCTTTTCCAAAATGTATGTTCCATTGAACACTAATTCCCAGAAATGCTCCACTAAAGAAGGGTTCCATAGTGAAGTAAGTTTGGGAAATATTTCATATCATACCCTACAACCACCCTTGGAGATTCACAACCCACACATTAAGGACTCTGAAGAATCTTGCAGTGAATAACCCTATTTAATTTTACTTCATTTTCTCAAGTTTACTTGGCCACACGACCCTTTTCTGAAGAACATACTTTGGAAAATAATTTTGTAAAGCAAGGTCCTACTTTTTCAGGTGTGTTTCAAGAAACATCTAATATTACTGCTAGGTACCACTGTGGTTTATACTTGGGCTTAGCTTAAACATCCCTCTGAAGCCAGTTTATTACTGGCACTGAATTAGTGGGCAAGGGGACCTAATGT
This sequence comes from Neophocaena asiaeorientalis asiaeorientalis, assembly GCF_003031525.2. Taxonomy (NCBI): domain Eukaryota; kingdom Metazoa; phylum Chordata; class Mammalia; order Artiodactyla; family Phocoenidae; genus Neophocaena; species Neophocaena asiaeorientalis. The sequence continues at coordinate 636,111 of NW_020173955.1, read as the reverse complement.
GTAAAATGCCTGGCCTTATTGATGGTTGGGCAACAGGCAAGGTTCCTTGGGCAAAATGTCTCAGTAGGTTGAATCTGTCCTTAGCTCTCTTCTTTTCATTGGCCTTATATTGCCCTCTGGCTATCAGTTGCTCTCCCAGGCCTGCCATGTCTATGCAGGTTCCAAAATTACTTCTCCCACAGCACATTCTCACTTCTGCCCCAGTCAACATTCTTATTTCTACAATGCTAGGTATTAGGAAAGTAATTCGAGTAACTGCCTGGTATGTTTTCTGGAAATGGAGCTGTTCTTACTTGAGGCCACTTGTTGCTACTTTTACTTGCCTCCTTCTCCTCTTCTCCTCTATCCAACCACTTCCACGTGTTACAGCCCCATAAGTTATTGCTTATTTTATCAGAGTTAGCTGTCACCTGTCATTTTTGCCTAGTCATACCTCATACTTATCATCTTTCTTATATAATTTAATTATAGACTTGATTAAAAGTCTAGGTAACCTAAAAAAAGCATGTGTGTTAACAGAAGATTTTTAATAGAAATTAATGTGTGTTAATTTAATGGAGGTTAGTTGCAGCTCCATATGTATTCAGCTGCTGCCACCTCTGTGCATACATATACACCCCTATGTACTTGTAATCAAGGGACTCTCTCCCTATTTACAGGCAAGTGTAGGAATTTTCAGCAACATTTAAGCATATCTAACGTTTTTGCTGGAAGATGGAACTTGGTCTCTTGCTACTTATATTTTTTAAAAGCTCTTTTTAAGCAAATATGTCCTTTTATTCTGTTTCATGCACACATTTCTCTTTTTAAAAAATACACATATAAATAATGAATTAACAAGTTTATTCTGTACTTTTTTATGGTAGTTTGTGATCCTCACTGGCTTTAGTTTTTAGGCTTTTGGGAAACCAGTGAAAATAATATTTCCCAGTGGAAATTCAAACTTATTTCTGAATTGACTTGAGCCTGTGTAGGTCTGCATTCTAACATTCAAATTGAAGATTTCAGCATGCGTATCAGAATTTTGTGCTGAGATGCCTAACCTCCATCACTGGATTGCATGACCTTTGCTTGGCTCCATACTTCTGATTCAGGTTAAGATACTTAACAAACATCTGAAATGCATTGTAAAGATTCTCTATATAAAGTGATATTTCTTACCACTATTCTTTGGCATGCAGTGTATATATTATATATACATTATATAAACATGTATATATTTTTCACTTAACATTTTGGCCATGCAGTCTTTCTCCTAGTGATAATTTTCAGATTAAACAGCCATTAGTGCTAGAAGCTTAGCAAAATGTGTCAGGAAAGACCTGTTCAATACCTAAATTTCCCCGTGCCCCCGCCCAAAGCGTATAGCCTACCTTCCTCTTATGTTTTAGCATCATTGAACAGTGACTTTCAAACTTAGCATAGTTGTATAATTCTCATTATGACTGCATTCTTTTTGGCCTGTCTTTTCTATTTCAGTTTGGTACCCATTGAATTTTTATCTTCCACATCAGTTTGTACTCATCAGTCTTATAGCCATTGCATCTCTTGTTTAGGAATTTAATATTTTACTAACAAATGTTAATGTTTTTTAAAAGATACTTTTACCTGAAAAAACAGTTTATAGGTAAAAAGCAGTAGTGATACTTTTTGTTGTTGTCGTTTGCATCTTTATCCACTGAATTTCAAGGTCACACCATTCACGGTGCCATTGATTCCCCTCTAAGATCAGTACTTTAACCATACTTTATTCACTGCTGAGTAAAGTCAGCTCTCTGGCTATCAATTATCCAGCTAGTCACCACTAGCAAACTTCTTTTCTTAGGCTACTTTATGTTGCTATTTCAGTTGTGAATCAGAGTTTTAGAGATAGAAGAAAGAAAAAATGACTATCTAGCACTGTACTCTCTTTTTACACTTAGAAAAACATATTTGGAAAGACTAAGTGATTTACCCAAAAGCACACATCAGTGCTATAGCTAGGACTAGAGCCAGAGTCTCCTGTCTCTAGTCTTTTCTTTCCCCCTCTTTTTATTATGACCTTGTCTCCTTTCTTTTGTCTCTGCATTAATCATTCATGCCACATTACTTAAAGTTGTTTGAAAATGTTTCATTCCAGTGCTTTCTCTTTAAGTTGCCTACTTGTCTGTGCCTTAGTTAGCCTATAATTATTTAGGTATCTGTTTTTCATCTTTCTCTTTTCCACTAAATTTTGATTCATGATTTAGCACCTCATTATTATAATATTGGCTGTGTCTTCAAAATGCCATACACCTCTGTGAGAAGCTAAAATTCCAGAAAATCACTGAAATATTTCAAAACATCCAGCTACTTGACATCATTTAGGTAAAACATGTTAATGAAAGACCTTTGCTCCATATACCCAGAAACTTTGTTATTATGTAAATCTGGGTTTGGTCCATCCAGTCAGTGTTGAATAGTTCTAAAGGTGTTTCTGATCTAGAAGTAGAGTAATATAAGTTGAATCTGTTGGAATGCCTAGAGCTTTTTGTTTGTTTTTGAGATCAGCTAAAGAAAATCTTTTCTAAATGTTATTTATCGGTCTTGCAGGTAGGTTATAAACTAGATTTTCACCAGGATTTTTTAAAATTTTATTTGAAATAATTATAGATTCACAGGAAGTTGCAAAGGTAGTACAGAAGAGGTGCCTTGTGTCTTCACCAGTTTCCCCCATGATTACATCTTACATAATCATAGTACAATATCAAAACCAAGAATCTGACATTTGTGCAATATGTGTGTGTGGTTCTATGTCATCTTTCCATGTGTGTGACTACCTCCACAGTCAGCATACAGCATTTCTTCCACTTCCACAGCCAAGCCCCCGCCCCACCCCACTCCAGCTCCCACAACTCTCTCTCACCCCTGGCAACCACTAATGTTAGTGTTTTATTTTGTTTATACCTAGCCCCTCCACCTCCAGGCCCGACTTATATGGGGGAGACTAAGTGCTTATAGTAACATGCCTATAATTGGTTATCAAAGCAATTGTATTATAATGTCATGGGATTGAACTTTCAAAAATAGCCGATTCATGTTCCCTTCCTACAGGGAACAACGTCTTTGTCTACACAGAAAAAATGATTATAAAGTTATTGTTTTTTTAATTTATTTTTTTATATTTTATTCATTTATTTTTGGCTGCGTTGGGTCTTTGTTGCTGCGTGTGGGCTTTCTCTAGTTACGGCAAGCAGGGGCTACTCTTTGCTAAGGTGCGCGTGTTGCTCCGCGGCATGTGGGATCCTCCCGAGCCAGGGCTCGAACCCTGTCCCCTGCATTGGCAGGCAGGTTCCTAACCACTGCACCACCAGGGAAGTCCCGATTATAAAGTTTTAATAAGTGCCTACCTTACAGTAAAGCATGGTGGTGAGCAATATAGAAAAAAAAAGATGGCAACATGTTGATAGTAAGAGTCTAATAAAACACAGGTTATTTCAATAATTGTTGCCAACACCACCCTCAAAATAAAACAAGAAAATGAAAAAAAGGCATTTTTTTTTCTTGTCAAGAATATTCTTAAAATAAAGCAGTGATCATTTTTAAATGTTTTGTACTACCTTCCATCTTCTATGTATCATTTGCTCATTTTATCTTTATGTGTTTGGTAGTTAACAGAATTTTAAAACCTAGAATACTCAAATGAGTTCTGCGTATACTTTTCAGTACATTATTTTAAAAATTAAATTCTAATATTGATTATAAGTAATTTCTAAATTAAAGAAGATGATTAATTTTTTTTAATTTTTATATATAAGGAAACCAACTAAATTAACCATACATGTTTATACAATAGTTACTTAGTCTTTAATAACCCAAATTGCCTCACTTTCAGTGGTACCTTCTCTATTGCATTATATTATCTATTAAGAAATTTTAAGTGGATAGTCATTTAAAATAAAGTGGATAACTCTTTAGTGAAAAAAAAATCAGTGATGTTTTTAAATATTTTTATTGTAATCAAGCCAGTAGTTTAAATCATGATTTGAGAATGGATTGAAATCTTGACATAGGATCAGTCCATAAATTTCTGTTTGAAAATGTAAAGATAATTCCATTTCTCAGATACAACATTTTTAATGTCAACAAGCTGTACTGTTTATAAATTTTGCAATTTCAGTTTGTGTTAATATTTGTAGATAACCTTCTGAAATTGTAAATTATCCCAATTTTGTCTTTAGGTATCTTATTGCCTAATGATCTTGCTATAATAGTGTTTCGTTTTATTTTTAAGGATTCTTTATGTTGCTACAACCTATACTGATTAATTTTGATTTTTTGGTTTTCAACTCTAGGAGTCTCTACCACCCGTCCAGTTTGACTGGAGTAGCAGTGGCCTTACTAACCCTTTAGATGGTACGTCTCTCCGTAGAGCCTCTAGCACCAGAGCTAGAGTTAAGAAAGCTACAAAGTTCAGACAGACTTCTCTCTGCTGACTTCCTTTTTTGTTTGAACATAACTTCTTATCTTTGGAAATTCAGGCTTTCTTTCTTAATAGTGATTGCTCAAGAAACCAGCTGTTACTAGTATTAACAGTATTAATGTCCATATATAGGTAGTAGTAGCCAGATAAAATTTTAGTTTCTTTATCTCAAGACAAAAACAAGCTTCCTTATTTTTCACAAATATCTAGGCAGTTTAAATGATATTTTAGGTAAGACCAATTTACTTGAAATTTTTTTTTGTAGTCTTAGTTCATGGAATTTTCTTGGATGCAAAGTCTTTTGTGTAGAGGCTGCTTTAAAGCACAAAGCACAATAATTTAACCAAAAACAATGTGCAAATAGATCCATATTTATTGACTCAAAGTAGTTTTCAGATTTAATAATATTTTATAGTGCACTTATATGCAAAGGAAAAACGAATGATTTTCATGATCCTTTTCTAAAACTTATCTCAAAATACTAGTAGGTAGTTCCAGAAATAATTGGTTTCACTTATGGCTTTAAAAGAAAATCCTGAAAAAGGATTAACTGATTCCAATAAGGTGGGGTTTTTAAGTAATACAAAATGCTAGTTTTCCTGTGTATTGACATCACAAGTTTTAATTGGACTCTGAGGTATAATTACTCTTACTCCTTATACTTCATAAGTTGTTTGAGCCATGGTCTAAAACACCTGCTATTCTATCAGCTTTGCCTTAGAGTGGGGGATCCCAGGATATCTGGAAAGCATCCAATTGAATATCCGTGCTGAAGGAAAGCCTGGATGCACCTTCTGCTGTTGTCTGGTGTCTTATTCAGTCAAATCATCATGCTTTTTATTAACAAACAACTTCTTTAAAAATGTATACTATTTCTGATTACTGTTTCAGAGTTAAAGGGGAACAGTACAGCTTGAGGTTGCACATCATAGGGCAGTTATGACATTCCTTATTATGTTATTTTATTTTAAACTAAGTTAATGTATTGGTGCCTGTCCTGAAACTGACAACTTTGTCACTTTTAAAAAGCATTAATTAGGAACCAACACTACTAACATAAAAGATTTATTTGGGCATGTACAGTGATTTAATGTTGGGTTGAGATTAAAGTATTGTTTCCCTTTAACGGGTATACTTTCCCCTTGGTCTTTCTGGTATGGCTTCAAGTTTCAATTGAAAGAACCGAACTCCTAACTAAAACCTTACTAAGTGTCAAATTATTTACTTTGTACATGAGAAAATGTACATTGAATTAAATTGTTACTTTAGAAATGTCCTTAGCAGTGAAAAACTAATACTGTACACATTGTTTTAATGTTGATTTAAAAATATGTAATGACTACTAATTATAACCTGCATGTTCAAGTGTGTGTCTTACCCCTTTTTACACATAACCCCTCCTCCCTTGGCTTACCTTCTGTGTGGCTGCCTACCAACACGGTCACTGAATTTCAAGCTAGTGGAGGTTCCACTCTTCTGAACCTTGATTTCTTTGGGCCCGTGGATGACAGTAGCTCTAGCAGCAGCACCACAATCCCAGGTCAGCAGAGTGTTAAAGCCATAATTCTAGTTTATTTACTAAAAGCATGACCACATCACTTGACTTTCCTATAAACAAGGAAACAAGTAGATTGTATTCTCTATAATGTCTACTACTTTTCTTTCATCTAACTACTGTTATTTTCTAGTAGTGTAACTATAACAAATGACTTATGTGAAATGTATTTTAAGGAAAGCTTTGTCAGAGTATAATATTCAGAGCTGAAAGTAGTTTCTAGATATAAAACAGCCCTAATGTCCTTACACAGTTAAAGGCAGGGGTTTTTTTTCCCCTTGTAAATAGAAAATGTGATATTTTATATGCTTATTTTTAAAGCATATTCTACAAAGCCATTTGAAAAAATACAAATTTAGAGATATAAGAATATTTTAGTACACAAAGGTGACTTTACATTATAGTGTCTGTGATAATTACAAATTCTAGCATTCAATTAGTTGTTCATTAGTGCTGCTAAATGTATAATTAGGTTCCAAAATGTTGGAGTCTAGCACTTAGTTATATAGTCCCACATAGAATTATTACTGTTTTTATGTAGCTCTTGAATAGAAAGTTTACTGTTTTCCATGGAGGAAAAAAAAATGTTAAAGATAATAATAGAAAATAATTGCTATGAGATACTAAAAGCCTGTTTAGTATACTAAAAGCCTGGAGTGCCTGTTAAATTAATGTTCAGCCTGGCAAAAGTTCAGTTCATTGACCAAAGGCCTAATGTACTTTGTCATTTTCTAACTGAATAAACGATTAAAATATAATGGCATTTTTATGTTTACATTTTATTTAATATGATTTTAATGGCTCCCTGTCATCCCAACTTGTGATCTGGTAATCATGCCCATTGATACCAGATGGCTGTTGAGGTGCTATATAGATGCTGATGCCCAGAATGCATAGGGAGGGTCCCTCTCAGTCCCCACTAGGATCAGTTAGACAGCCAGCCTGGTTCCTGAGAATCTGCTGGTTTTGTTCAGCTAGATAACCCTGCCGCCCACTTCTAGCAGTTTAGAAGCCATGATGGGAAATGGGGGAGATAAGACAATCAGCTAAGGGTGAACCTGGGACCCAGAATGCCCTTCTCCAAGAGCTGGTTATGGAAATCTGATCGTGCTATAAGGACATTCCAAGGCCGTTTCGTAGAATGACTGGATTCCGCAAATCTAATCCCCTGGTTATCATTTTCATTGTTTCCAAGATTTTACAAGCATACGAAAAACTAATGTGTCTGGTTTTGACTTCAAAATATTTCACTATTTAAATTACTTCGAAATACATGTGAGCTATGAAATGACCTGGGTGAGCTAATTAGTTTTTAATACTTAATGGGGGGAAGAAACCCAAAAACTTGTGTATCAGTTTCCTTATTACTATAATCCCAAGAATGAATTACAGAGCTCCTATTTCTGATTTGCTCTCAGCTTTGTTTTGTCATGGAATGTATCATAATTTAAATGAGGTCACTATTTTTGGGTGTCTAAAAACCTGGTTTAAATTTAATTTTTGGTTACATTTCAAACTCAGTTAAAAATCACCCATAAGAGCACAAATCATCTGACCATATAAAGAAGTACAGAAATGACCTGATAAACCAGGCTCAGTATACATACACAGCTTTGAGAAGAGCAAGCAGTTTCAGAAGCTTAGAGCTGTAATGGAAATGAAATCAGCATGGTCAATGGCGGTCCTCATTACTTTGGAACGTTTTAAATATTTTCCTTCCGTATTTTCATTAATATACTCTAGCTGCTGTGTAAACCTGATTACTATAAATTTGCTTTGGCTTGTTTTATTGCTATTGGGTTTTGTTAAAATTTACCATCAAGCTACAGGTGTCAACACTTTCCTGAGTATTCCATTTCACCACTTGCTTGCACTTTTTCTGACTTGTTTCTGGGAAAGTCATTTTGTCTTAGCTTGCGATTATTTAATTATTTTGTGTTTGAGACTTAGGAGGTTGGCATAGAACTTGGTTGGCTAGCTTTATTTATGTAACTAAACTATGCCTCATTAAGGTTCTGTTAAAAAAAAAAAAACTCTTCCATTAAAAAATTACTCTCCAGTTTTTTGTGTAGAGTAAGTAGTTGTCTTGTTTTTGAAAAGTATAAAATATAGCCATAGTACTTTTTTTGGTGATAATGGTTTTGGGGGGGTTGGGGGAGGTTGAAGGGTTTTTTAAAAAATCTCCCACTTCACTGTTTGACGGCCAAGTTGTCAGTATTGTATAAACCCAACCAAATTTTTACTAGCACTTTCCTGTTGCCAGTCAGAATGCAATTGTTTACTCTGCATTGTGCATTCACCATCTACTTAAATTTTGTGGTTACTTGGAATCTAACCTTTCATAGTGGAGGAAGGAGGTGCTTTGGGTTCATCTGGTCCCTTTACAGGCATCTGTAAATTTTTACATTTTAATTGCAACCTTAATACTTATTATAGAAATACAAAGAAAGGGCCTTTTAAATTATATTTTGAAACTGTACCTTAATGAAATACTAAAAACTTCGGAGAGTCAACAAACATTTTCTATAGCCTTCCTCCCTTGTTGGACATGGTAACTGTGGAAGCCGCTTGTGCTAGTATGATTTCTGTAAACATCTGAGATCTGTGTTTACATCTGCTAGTCAGCTACAAAGTTGGTTAATAGAAGGCAGTTCCTGATTTTTTTTCTTAACCTAGAAATATCCTAAAGGAGGAAACTTGTTTGTTAATATCGATATGGTACATGTATATATAATTTTATCTACGGGTCTTAGGGCTTTTTTAGAAATAATAAGTAGAAGTTGATGAAGCTATAAGACATTTGTACTTACAGCCTGCTTTTCTGTTATACCCTGAAACTACTGAATTTGCTAAAACCAAAGAGTGTAGGATTAAAAATTTTTTATCTGATTATCTTTATTTTCCAACACTTAGCTTGAGTTGAAAATATTTAATTGTTCCTTGTTTTTTGTAGTCATCATATTTGATATAAATTAATATTCAAGAGAAGTTTTAAAATATGTATGTATATTTTAATGAAGTCAGATGGGAAGGATTTTAATAGATTTTACAATAAATCTAATTCTCTAACTCAGCTTTGTTTTGAATTTTTCTAACAAGATATTTGAACTGTTAGCCACTAGATTCAGCTGTGAGACAATAGAAGTATAACCCTTGAGACAATTTTCATTTTGTTCAAAAGTAGTGCTTTTATCCACTTTTTCTGAAAATATTTTACCCTCCCCACTTCTTACCTGAAGAAAGAACAATGCGGTATATAACTCTAGTAATAATTTGATACTTTGGGTAATATTTCATGTCCTCAGGTAGTCAGAATATATTTAAACTAACCAAATTATGTACTGTATCTGAGACTTTATATTAACTTACAACTTTGGGGATATGGATGAAAATAATGGAGGATAAATGGTCAGGGAGGTAAGGGAAAAGGGAGGTTCAAAAAATGAGGTTAAATCAGTCAATTTAAAAATTGAGGTGTCATATTATGTAACAAATCATGTGCATTCTATTTATAAAACATCGATAACCTTCATATCACAAACAAATACAAAATTTAGGGAGTTTTCTATAGCAGATAGAATTTTTTAGAAGTATTTTGATGGTATCGTCTACATAAACGTTAGATTAATTAAGGCTATATTTATACCAGAGTGGAATTTTAAGAGTATTTTCCTACTTTATAAAAACTCCGAAGAGTGGAATTTATAATTTAAAAACTAAATGCAATATTATAGTGTTCTAAAGATGTGCTGTGCTTATAAAGACTCAGATGTTTACAGAGTAATTGCCTTTTGCATCTTGGATTGTGGCTGAGTACCCATTGCAGCTTGCCATCACTGACTATCATTTTATACTATAAGGTGTGGATCCAGAGTTGTATGAGTTAACAACTTCTAAGCTGGAAATCTCCACCTCAAGCCTCAAAGTGACTGATGCATTTGCGAGACTCATGTCCACAGTAGAGAAGACAAGCACATCTACCAGGTAAAAGCTAGTGCTCATTACACCCTAATTTTGAATTCTGTGTTAAACCAAGTAGCCCAGATGGGAAAGCACATAAGTTGGCAGTATTTCAATATATTATATTAAAATTCACTTTACATTTATAAAACCAATAGATGCCTAATTCCAGAAAATAGTATCAAATTATATTTAATTATGGATTTACTAGAGCGGAGCTATTTCATGAGAGACTGGAAAGGGCTGACAGATGTCGTTTTCTCTCCTTCCCTACCCCTACACCCAACTTTGTAGAGAAGAATCTGATAAAAGAATTGAGAGCATGAAGCCATTACAGAAATGCTCCCCCTTTTCTTTCATAACTACTGAGATGATCATCTTTGAGAACCCAGTTTCACACTCCCAGAGTCACCTAGGCTGATCCTTTCACCTCTGGGCTAAGAGAGAGTAGGGAATGGCCACTGTTTTATTTTCTGAATTTTCGCTAATGTGTAGCACCTCTGATTTGGGTCGTGAAGCCTTGCTTTTATTTTTTTTTTTT
>NW_020173955.1:611426-625498 GCF_003031525.2 Neophocaena asiaeorientalis asiaeorientalis | reverse complement strand
TGGCTCACGGGCCCAGCTGCTCCGCGGCATGTGGGATCCTCCCAGACCAGGGCACGAACCCATGTCCCCTGCATCGGCAGGCGGACTCTCAGCCACTGTGCCACCAGGGAAGCCCGAAGCCTTGCTTTTAACAAGCTTTCTGGGAGCCCTTCAGGGGCAGGGCCTTTAGAAAAGCAGTTATCTCAGATACAGGAATGTCATGTGGGCGTTGTGTGCAGGATTCAGGAAACCTTTAGTTTTACATAATTAAGCACTGGAATAATCCATTGCTTTGACATGTTAGCCATAAGAATAAGGCAGTTTCTAATAAGAAGGTAAGCATTATGAACCGGGAAGTCACTACTGCAAGAGCAAATACTGGTTGATCGGCATACCAACTCTGCTGTACCAAATCTGTCATTCATCAGCACTTTAAAGTGAAAATATTTACCTGTTTTTGCCCAGTTAGGTAGAGATATTATAGCTTTTCCCCCTATTTAAATACATTCTACTCACACATCAAACTCAGATTTATCTTTTAAATCAGTTCTTCTGTAGAAAAACATCCATTTAATAAAGCTGTGTTTTCCTTGCAAATAATAAATGCTTACCTGTTTTAAAACTTTGGCTTGAATTATCACATCGCCTTTAAAACTGTTTGTGCTTAAGTACCCATTCAACAGATATTTATTATTACTAATACAGTTAATATTTGTAATCATGAAAATCCGTTATTATTTGTTTTATAATTAAGGCTACCCTGAACTTTTCCTGGGAATGGATTTGCAGTCTGCACGTTCTTGTTTAGCCACAGATTCTCTCCCTTGTTCTTATCACCCCATTTCTTTGTAGTAACACTACCTGGCGCTGTTAAAGCCTCCTATTAAGTGAAGTTGCTTGTAAATGAAGCTAGTGTGGATTTTTTGCTTGCTTTCTAATTTCTCTTTCCAAATCGTATTTTCAAATTAATGTTCTCCTTATACAGATTTCTCATCCATTTTTTCTATATATGTTAACCAAAAGCTAATGACTTTTAAAACAGACAAACAAAAAACTGACACTTTTATCGTTTGGGCTTTCTCCTGCTACTTTTTGGACAACTTTTTCTAAGGACAGTCCTAGTGTTTCCTAACCTTTTTCCCTCTGCAGTCTCACTGAGTGAACTGTAGTGTTCAAAGTCCCGGTGGTGAGAATTCATTCTTTGTGCCAGTAGGAGGAGCTCTAAGCCACATTGTTAACTTGCTTGCTCTCCTAACTTTTCAACTCACCCTTAAAACATTCTGTATACTAGGGCACTCTTCCAACTCCTACCACTTGAAGTTATTTTCATTTTTTCTCTTATTCTGTATTATTATGGAATGAACTGAAACTATAGTGTGTATCCTGGGGTCAGTTTTGTAACTGCATTGAATTAGTCTCTGGTACCTGTCCAGCTTCACATTTAAAACAAAATAAATTGCAAAGAAAACAAGTTGTCAACTTTGTGTTTTCTCTTTGGAGGAATTAACTATTTGAAAGTGGTGAGAAGTGCAAATATTCACAAGTCTTATAATTAGAAGGTAATACTGTAAAGTGCCCCCATGAGTGATTCTCAGTTGTACAAGGGAGAGAAAGGTGGGGTGGCGTAATTCCAAAGGAATTTTAAGCATCTTTGTTGTTTTTGGGTTTTGCTTCATTTTTTGTTTTTGTTTTTGAATAAAATAAAATTTAAAGTGTACACCTCAGCAAAATCTTGGCTTTTGTCAATACACAGAAGATGGAGTGAAAAAGCACTGAGGAACTGTAGGGTAAGAAAAGGTTAAGAAACAGTGGTCTAGGTAGAGGAAATTTGCCATGTAACAAACAACATCCCATACTCTTTTCCAAATGCCTTTGCATACGTAAGAGAAAGTACATGTGCTCTTCACTTTCTAAACATAGGTTGTGAAAGTGACTTCTTATTTTAAAGAAATGCAAGTTCTTAGTTTTAAAATAGTTCCATCTTCTTGCTTACCTTTTCTAATACAGAGAAAAATTACTTCCTAATCTTAATCAGTGGGTAGCCAGCTAGTTAGTAGCCACAGACCTCTAACTGAAGATTATACAGGCCAGAGGACTAGTTGCCAAAAGGCATGCATGGTTTTTCTTTTCTTTTTTTGACCTTTTAATTGAGATATAATTCACATGCCATGAAGTTCACCCATGTCAAGTGTACAATTCAGTGGCTTTTAGTATATTCGCAAGGTTGTGCAACCATTACTGCTAATTCCAGAACATTACTATCTAATTCCTCCAGAACATCACTATCTAATTCCAGAAGATTTTTATCATCCCCCGAAAGAAACCCCGTACCCATTAGCAGTCACTCCCTATATGCCAGTTTTCCCAGCCCCTGGCAGCTATTAATCTGCCTTCTATCTCTGTGGATTTGCATATTCTGATTATTTCGTAACTAACAGAATAATACATTGTATAGCCTTTTGTGTCTGGCTTCTTTCAGTGAGCATAATGTTTTCAAGCTCAGCCAAGTTGTTGCATGTATTGGCACTTTCTGTTCCTTTTTTATGGCTGCATAATATTCCATTGTGTGGCTATACCACATTTTGCTTATCCCACTAATCAATTAATGGACATTTGGGTTGTTTTCACTTTTTGACTGTTATGAGTAATGCTGCCATGAACATTCACGTACAAGTTTTTGTGTGGACAAATGCTTTCAATTTTCTTGGGAGTGGAACTTCTGGGTCACGTGGTAACACTGTTTAATTTTTTGAAGAACTACCAAACTGTTTTCCAAAGCAGTGGCCCCATTTTGCATTTCCACCAATAAAGTTTGAGGGTTCCAATGTCACCACATTCTCACAAGGCTTGTTACTGTCTTTTGGTTATAGTCATCCCAATGGGTATGAAGTGATATCTCATTGTCATTTTGATTTACATTTCCCTGATGGCCAGTGATATTGAGCAGTTTTTCAGGTGCTTATTGACCACTTGTATCTCTTCTTTAGGGAAGTTGTTGTTGCTGTTAAGAACTCTTTACATATTCTGCATACTAGACCTTTATCAGATACAGGATTTGCAAATATTTTATCTCATTCTGCAGGCTGTTTTTTCACTTTCTTGGTAGTGTCCTGTGAAACACAAAAGTTTCTTAATTTTGATGAAGCCCTATATACATGCGTATATGTGTATATATCTCTATATATAGATATACATATATGTGTACATAAATATGTACATATATATTTCATTGCTTGTGCCTTAGGTGTCATATCTAAGAAACCATTGCCTACTTCAAGGTCAGGAAAGGTTACATCTAGGTTTTCTTTTAAGAGTTTTAAAGTTTCAACTCTTATATTTAGACCTTTGATGTATTTTGAATTAATTTGTGAATATGGTGTAAGGTAGGGGTCCATCTTCATTCTTTTGCACGTGGATATCCAGTTGTACCAGCACTGGTTGTTAAAAAGACTGTTCTTGCCCCATTTCCCTCTTGTTGAAAATCAGTTTAACCATAAATGTATGGGTTTATTTCTGAACTCTTAATTGTACTGCATTGGCCAAAAGGATAAATCTTAACTAGGAAGAGTATAAATCAAAATTAGGTCACTGCCTTTGGCTTCAAGGAAAGGTCATGATGTAACTTTTTATTTTCAAATTCCCCTCAAGCATTTTCTTCTTTCTTCTATTCTAAGAAAACTAGATCACATCAACGCATAGCGACTACAGATAAACGCACAAATTATGAACTACGTAAACTTTTTTTTAATTTTTAAATACACCTTCAGACAGCCTTCAAGTAGTGTCTCTGAAATAAGGCAATTGGTAGAAACTCTAGAATAATATTTACCAACCATTCCTTGGGTGAAAACAACTTCTTTGTTCTCCTTCCCCACACCCCAACTGCACTCCACAAACGAGAAGTCCATTTAGGTGCAATTTTACTGGTTACTGTTTTTAATAATTTTTTATCTTTACAGAAGCAGTAAGAGTAGAAAGTTAGAAAATAGACAAAAATTTTTTCATGAAAGTATCACATTCTTACCAGTCAGATCACTATAACTCCTTAGTGCATATTCTTTCAGATCTTTGTCTTTGCAAATATACCCATATGAGTGTTGTTTTAACCAAAAAGGAGATTTTATAGTCTATACGGAATTGAGCCTTCCCTTGCAGTCAGTGGTCTCCATCTCCTGATTTCAGTAAATTTTCATTTCATCTAATACCCAGGCTATATGTATTCAAATTCCCCAACAATGTCCTTTCTCTCTGCTTTCTCCAAATCAGCATCCAATCTAGGACTATTGTACCTAGCTGCTATGGCTAAGTCACTTTTAACCTAGTATATCTACCCCCACCCCTTCTGTTTGCTTTTCAGTTTACTAACGCTAGCTTGTTGAAAAGATCGGTCCACTTGTCCTGCAAAACGTCCCAATCTCTGGATTTGTCCATTTGCTTCCTTCAAGTAGTTTTCAAATATTTCTCTATTCCCCTTATTTCCTGTAAACTGGACATTATATCTAAAGGTTTGATGGATTCAGGTAAAACCTTTTGGCTGGAATACATCATAGGTGTTGTATCGCATCAGATGACACATAATGTCTGGTTGACCCCATCGTGAGTGATGCTAAGATCATGGTGAGAGGCTGCCCTTTCCCATGTAGTCTTCCAGTTTTCTATCTGGTTTTATTTTGGAATGATGCAGATGGGCAACTTCCCATCAACCATCCACTTAATAGTTTTACCATGATTTAAGTGCAATTAAAAATGTAGATTTTAATCGGAAAAAATTTGGAGTGCTATTCCATTCTTCTGAGTTGATCTACTGATGGTTTCAGTGTGCCTGAAGCTGACCCCCATATTGAAGAACTTTGGTCCTAAAAGTCTGATGTTTGATTTTTCAGTCTTTTCGTAAAACCTTTTTATTTCAGCCTGAACTTAAATGTGGTAACAACAGAAAAGTCCAGGTTTAAAACAAAGACCTGCATCTATCTTTTCTTTCTTGTTTCATCTCCTGACCTCCTGCACCTCATCCCAAGGACAAAGAAAATACTTAGGTGGAAGAAATAACTTGTGTCGCAGGCTAATAGAGTACGAACTATCATTTACTGTAAAAGAGGATTGGGCCTTTTAGAGTCAACAATTTTAAATTACTTTGATCTAAAATTAATATCATTATGACTGCAGCTATCTTTCAGTATATTTAACATCCTAGAAAACATAAAGATTGGATTACAGTCATGTGCTCAATTTGAGCCACATTCGAGGCTCAATTGGCATTTTCTGTGGCTCACCTGCTGGGAAGACCCGGGTCAGCAGGAGCTCTTCCTCTCTGTGTCGCCACGCTGATCACTTCTTATATTAGGGGCATTTCATCTATAGGACCCAACAGATTTCGAGATTTTTCCCTCTCCCTGAGTCCTTCCTGCCCATGTGCATTCTCGGCATGAGTAGCTGGCCCTAGTGCTGCGGCCTTTGAACCTACCATCTATCTGCATCCCGGTGGGGCAGAGGCTGGGTGTTTTTGAGCTGAGGGCTTTCTGTCCTGGAATTCCCCTTTGGGGTTGAAGAAAGCCTGAGGTTAAAATGACTTACAAGGACCGTGCCAGACATACTTTGCTTTATGTTGAGGCAACGTTGGTGGTTTCTCAGTGGGGAGGGGGAAATCCAGTTGGGCAGAGTGTTATTAACTAGGGCTTCAGCATTATATTTCTGCTTCGTAACTTTTTCTTGGCTGCGCCACACAGCATGCAGGATCTTTGTTCCCCGACCAGGGATCGGACACGTGACCCCTGCAGTGGAAGCACGGAATCCTAACCACTGGACCACCAGGGAGTTCCCTAGTAACATTTTAAAAGTATGCCTAGGTAGATGCTTCTAAGCTTAAATAGAGCTGCGAGCTGTGCATAGGTGCACGTGAATGTCTATGTACCTGCCTAACTGTAATGAACGTACATAAATTCGGTGTGAATCTTTGAAGAGATTTGGCCTCTGGCACAGGAAGCACTCAACACAAAGGTATTATGAGGTTCAGGGACTGGCAGAGGGAAAGATAACTCAAGTCCCCACGGATTGCTGTCTACCTTGAGAGGAGATTTTCTCCCGTTTGACCTACAGCAGGTGTCACTTTAACACACATCTCTTTTTTCATTTGTCAACAGGAAACCGAAAAGAGAAGAGCACCTGAGTGAAGAAGCCATCAAGGTGATCGCCAGCCTTCCTGACCTGACGTTCATGCATGCCAAGGTGTTGATGTTCCCAACCACCTTGACACCTTCCACAAGCTCCCAAGAGAAGGCAGACTGATAACTGATGTGAACTGGACGGTTTCAGTTGCTTTTCCTTCCCTCCAGCCCTTCCCCACCATCAAAAGCATACCTGCTCTAATTAAAAAAAAAAAAAATTAAAGTTCAGCTGATCTGTTGGTAAGCCGCACTAGAAAGGTATACATAGTAATGTATATTTATTTACATACTGAAGTCCTAAATTTATATTAGAAACAAATGTAAATAATCGGGGTGAACATTTTTGAAGATTTATTCTTTTTGTGTTGCTGGGGTGTATACATTTATGTCTTTGTGAAATACACTGGTGGTGTCCTTCTTACAAAACTTTTGAAATAAAAAAATGAAAACTAAAAAGTCAAATCTCCACTGTCTGTGAAATCCCCTTCAGTCTTTTCAGATTGCATTGACTGTCCTATTAATTTTTCACATCATACACTGAATTACTTTTGCTCTCATAAATAAGCTCCAAGTCCCTGTTTAAATTTTTTTTTTTTTAAATTTTACGTGTGGTGGGTTTGTTTCAGATCTGGCTTTTGTTACCATTTTTGTGCTCTTGTTTAATCTTTTCAGTCTGGCCTGTTACTGTTTGACCTTTTGCAAGGTACTTTCATGGATTGCTCTTTTGTTCTAGGGTATGGATCATTGTCAGAACTTGATTGAAGGGGTTTAAAGAGATTGTGCCTGTTTTAAATCAGTTTGGTTTAGAGAAGGACCAAATTACATGAATGTCTTACCATGAAATTTACTTGTTACTGATTGTTTTGTTCTATCATACCACTATTTTTTGAGGATTTTGCACAGTGTAAAATGACATAATCATAGATTGCTATGGTTTAGGCTGTATATACAGTAAAAACTATGGGTTTTAAATGTTTGGGGAAATTCCTATGGAAAAAAAGAGACATGTAGAGGAACCTCTAACAAGGTTAACGTGCATGCCCAAGGTCTTTTGAGATTTCAGTGTGTAAATTTCCTTTTAGCTTACACAAAAATAAAATAATTTAAAAGAAGTTTAGCCTGGTGTCTGTACTTTGGTATCTGAGGGAAAATGTAATGAATTTGAACGTTAAGTTTTATTTCATCTTAATGTGTTTCAATCCAGAAGAAATCATTTGGTAGGGCTTCCAGTTTATCAAAACCAAGAAGAATGAGATTCTCACCCATAAGAATTTGAATCAACCCTTTAAGTAGCAGAGCTGTTTTTATGTAGAACATGAGATCATACAAGAAATTCCCATGATCATTATATCTTCATCAGAATTGGCAAAGTTAAATAGGGATTTGTAGGGAATTTTTTTTCTTCCCAAGGAAATATATGCATGAAATTAAGGTGAGCAGAAAGTTTCTTAAAAGCACTTTTAAAATATTATTAGATTAGATGTTGCTTCAGCAAAAAGTCACGTGATGTATTTCAGTAAAAACAGGCAATCAGCCCAGCAGTAGTCCACCTCATCGGCTGTGGGAATGTTCCATTGGAACTCTTCTGCCTCTGTCATTGACAGAGATTCCTGTGTCGCCAGGTTATTACACGGGCCATTGGAACAGTTGCCTGAGTGTAATTTAAGTAAGGCCTGGAGCAAGAATGCTTATCCAGTCCATCTCCTGCCGTTTCCCCAACTTTTTTTTTTTTTTTTCCCAGAGAAGGCTTTCCTTCAGAATAGTCACAAGTCTTCAGTGCCCAGTGGACCTTCTGAATGGAAGGATAAAAGTATTCCTCAGCAGACCTTTACATGTTTCAGTAACTGAAGCTTAAAGGGCTGCTTCTGCAGTCCATTACAACTAAATGATAATGGTAGCCTTCATCCACCTAGGTTCAGAGCCCGTTTATTAGCTGTGTGTGATACCATGAGAAAGTTAATCAACCTTGTCTGAGCCACAGTTATATTATCTTTAAAAATGGGAATGAGGGGCTTCCCTGGTGGCGCAGTGGTTGAGAGTCCGCCTGCCGATGCAGGGGACACGGGTTCGTGCCCCGGTCCGGGAGGATCCCACATGTCGCGGAGCGGCTGGGTCCGTGAGCCATGGCCGCTGAGCCTGCGCGTCCAGAGCCTGTGCTCCGCAACGGGAGAGGCCACAACAGTGAGAGGCCCACGTACTGCAAAAAAAAAAAGGGAATGATACCACCTACCTGTGGGGTTGATGTGTTAAATAATAGATGTAAAACATTAATCACATGAGGAGACCGTCAATAAACGATAGCCAGAGCATAGAATCCGCAAAATCTATAAAGGCCCCTGGTGTCCCGGTAGATTCAAGAAGCAGTCACAGGAGATAGGATCGATTAAAATAAGTTATTCTGTTATAATTTAAAAGTAATCAAGTGGACATTTCTCATGAAAGTGCCCCTGCTTTAATGACACACAAAGTGGATAGTCCATCTTATAACCACTTTTCAATAAGCCAGATTTCCCTTTCCCTTTTGTGTGTCATATTGGCCTTTGATGTTTTAATCACTCAGTTAAGTTAATACTGGGTTGTCATAGCTTAAGTTCAGGGCTCTAGTGCTGAGGACCAAAAGTGCTCAGCTTTGCACCAGGTCAAGGCTCAAATTACACTGGAAAGCAGTAGCGGGGCTGGTGCGGGAAGAGCCGTGAGCATCTCCATGCGAATCTCAGCTAAGGGAGAGCCTGTTGGTTGCAAGCTTGTCTTGGTCATCAGCTGCTTCTGGCAGCAGCTGTCATTTGTCCTTCTCAAAGTCAGCCAGGAGGACCCTGCAGAGTTGGGGAGAAGAAACCAAGGAGTCAGAGACCCTAAAACCAAGTCACACACAATGGAGACTGGCTTAGCAATCCCCTTTGGGTCTTTGACATCATAAAACCAGCCCACTCATCCCCTGGAGTCTCATCTCACTTTATGGCCAAATCCAAATAGCCATACATAATTCCCCAGTTAATTCAAGCCAGACTGTGAAGTTATGGGAGAATCTTCCCTAAATTGAGTCATGTGTCACTACTATTTCTATGAGTCATTCTTTTATAGAGACTTGTTCTTCCCTCTACATGATTGTCATGCTCTTTATTTAGAACTTGTCTTTTTGCTCCCTCATGTTTCTTGAATCAGGATTAGGCTTGGCTATGAGTAACAAAGACCAAAAATACTGCGTTTCATGTAATAAGACTCATCCTTTTGCCACATTTGAACTTCTCTGAAATTGGAATGGGTTAGCTGGATGGGGTAGCTGTTTAATTTGGCAGTGGTTTCTTTTTCTTAGTGGTGTATGAAATAACGCTGTTCTTACATTCAATGACAGAGTTGAGGGAAGATGGTTAACGGTGGCTTCAACGTTAGGAGTTTATTTCTCTTGCCTGTAAAACATGAGGAAACAGTCTGGGGCCGGTAAAGAGGCTTCATAAGCTCATCAGAGATGCAAGCTCTTACCATCCTGTTCCACCCTTATCAACACGTGGTTTCTAGCTTATGGTCCATGGTGGCTGCTGGGGGTCCAGCCACCAAGTCTGCATTCCATCCATCGTGGGTGAAGGGCATGCTTCTTCCTGCTACGGACACTTTCCATAAGTCTCTCTAATTCCAACCTATTGGCCAGAACTTAGTTGCAATGCCATATCTAGCTGCAAAAGAGACTGGGGAATACCTTTATTCTGGGTGGCCATCTAAAAGGGACTCTAGCAGTAAGGAAGGAGAGAACAGATCATGTAGGACAACCGGAAGCCTGAGTCACTCCTGTTTTTCACTTCCCAGTCCATACAGTATTTCATGGAGCTAAAGTAATACACAGTGAAATGAAATCTGGGATCGTTGTCTCACGCTGCAGCAATGCCTCAAACAGGATCTGTTGCCTTCCTGGTGGTGCTTTTCCAAGGGGGGAAAGAATCAATAGGGGGCAGCTCAGGTTTACTGGGACCTTCTAGGGGCACAGACGCTAAGACAAATCATGGGTGGAAGTAGGGAGCCTCCTGGTGAGGTAGAAGGGACAGCGGATTAAGCTAGGAGTTGTGTGTTCTAAGTATAGCTCTGCCACCAATTAGCTGTAAGATCTTGGATAAACCCCATTTCTAAGTCACAGGTACTTGATGCATAAAATGAGGGGTTGGAATCTATAGAATCAAAAGCTAAAGTAGGGGGCTTCCCTGGTGGTGCAGTGGTTGAGAGTCCGCCTGCCGATGCAGGGGACACGGGTTCGTGCCCGGTCCGGGAAGATCCCACATGCCGCGGAGTGGCTGGGCCCATGAGCCATGGCCGCTGAGCCTGCGTGTCCGGAGCCTGTGCTCTGCAACGGGAGAGACCACAACAGTGAGAGGCCCACGTACCGCAAAAAAAAAAAATGTACTCCTGAGACTGGGTCAGATGTTGCTTCATCACTAGCAAGGGGCTCATATTTAATTTAATTTCAGACACTTTTTTAAAATTTAGCCTACAATTACATTATTGTATAGGGCAATAATGTTGCCTCTTTAAATTGTGTAAACGGCCTTTTCTCCCATAACTGCCATCAAGCCAGATTTTCTCTATCATCTACTTGTATACCTGAGTTTTTAGATCTGAAAACAGAGTTCTACATTTGTCCTTTTACAAATTTATTTTGTTAGCTTTGGATGATCACTTCAGCCTGTCCCTCTCATCAAATCTTTATTGTACCATCTAGCATGTAGTCTCTCCCTCCTTCCTCAGTTTTGTCATCCACAGATTGATAAATAACCTTTATGATACAGATCACCGACCCAGATGTTGACCAGTACGAATCCCTGCAACTGCCCTCGCAGAGAGCCAGGAAGACTCAGCACACACCTTCCCAGCACAGTGACACCCACGTTTCTCTATCGTGCCCACAGATCCTAAGAACAGGCGAAGCCTTGCCGAATCCCTCACACTCTGCCTGTGGCAATTCGTGGGTACCCTGAGCATTTCTACACATGATCTCCAATCCCTCATCCAGCTTGATAATGTCTGTGCCCTAGTGCTCCCAAAGAAGCATAAGGGTGATAAAACTAGTAGGAGATAAAATGACATCTACTCGGGATGCGAGGTTAAATGAGGATAATCCATAGAGTCACTGGCACATAGTAAGAACTCAATAAATACTTTTGTATTATCATCACTCATCCAAGTCAGTACTCCATCGCTGATGATGCAGATAAAAGGCTGATGGTGGGAAAAGCGATTGTCTTCCTGACAGTAAAGTCAGAAAGTCCACCCAACGTCCACAAACCTCAGGTTGCCCTCCGAGTATGTCATGCCTCAGGTGTCCGTCACTTGACCTCATCTTTTCAGGGGGACTATCTCTGAGGATAGCATTCATATCACTTCATACAATAATATTTTATTTTATTTTAAATTTACCTCTTTCAAGAACTGTTCCCTTCCTTCAGTTTTCCAAAATCAGGATTTAAGGACGACAGACCCCTTATCTATACCCTGAACTTGACTGTGAACGGTGACATTGGCTCCTTTGGCTTTCACCTCTGGACTCACCTTTGGACCACGCTCATGTGCCTCTCCGGTGTTGTCGTCTCCCTCCTGGGGGGTCAGTGACGAGGGTCATGAAAAATCACAAGGGTCAGCGGGTGAGGATGTCATCAGTGCTGTGTCTGCCGCAGGAAAGGGGCCACTCTGGTCACCTACATAGTGTTTCCCATATGGCTCCTCAGCCCAAACAGGTAACAAAGAGTCTTGCTGGAGATCCTTACCCTTGCCCCTCCCCCAGCTCTGCACCAGGATTTGATGGCCCCATCGCCCCCACCCAGATGGCCCACAGACCCCTGCACGGAAGCCCGTGTGCCACACAGCCCTGCGCTCCCCTGCCTCCACACCCCCGCCCCTGGCCTTGGTGGCCAAACTCCACGCTCGCTCTTGGCCTGCTCCCCTACTTTACCCCTGATCCTGTCGGTTCTGGAGTCCTACCAGCGTCGCCTCCTACATCCCCATCTCCTCCGTCTTCAGGGCCCCAGAGTCTCTTACGTGCCCACTGTTACAGCCCACGCTGACCCTCCCCGCCTTGCCTCCCTTCCCATCTAATCTTCTGCTGATGGCAGAGTGCGCTTCTCCTGTCAGAAAGCCTTCCCAGTACCCCTCCACCCTCCCGACAAAGTCTTAACTCCTTGGCACGTCGCAGAGCACCTGGGGGCTCTGTCCCCTGCGCAGTGGGCTCTGCCGGGACTGCCGGCTGCTCTCCGGGACCCAAACGCCCCCTCCCAGGGTTGCTCTGCCTCGCCGTGCGGCCAGCGTCATCCTCTGGGAGCCCTTCTGGACCGCGCCCCTGGCCCGCCCCGAACAGCAGACGACTGGTCTCCAGCCACCCTGGGTGCTTAGCAAGCTTCTCTGATAATACTAGGTTTACATTATTATCAACAAACCAGCTTCTCTGCATTATTAGGAGCACCACCGTGGGCCAGGCACGTGCTTTGCACACGCTCAGTCTCTGAATCCTCCCTGGAACCCTAGGAGGTACCTGAACACCCCCAGTTTGCTGCGGAGGAAACCAACACCTGGAACATTGTGCAACTTCCCCAAGATCACTCAGCCAGGAAGCAGAAGAGTCTAGAAGCCAGGTCCGTCTGACGCCAGAGGCCGAACGCTTCACAGAGTGATGAGGGCTGCCAAGGCACCTGTGGCCTTGCTTCATGACCGGTTTGCTCCTTTCTCCCTCAGGCCGTGAGCTTCTTGAGGGTAGGCCTGTGTCTGGCTCCGGTTGGGCCCGTGGTCTCTGGCACAGGACCTGGCAGGTGGACGGACTTTCACCTTGTTTTCTTCCTGAACCTGTGAACGCTGAACCCCTCGGTGAAATGGAGGGATCCTTCCAGAACCTGTGCTGTGTGTGCCTTTGCCTGCAAATATTATGAGCCCTACCTCAAGTCCTGTCTGAATTTTTCCGAGATACCCTATGCCATTCATCACCAACTCGATTCTCCAAGCTCTGAAGCCGCGCCCCAATGCCAACACCAACCCCGTGGGGTTTCCATTTTGCCCAAAGCTGTCTGTTTTGTTTTGGTTTGGCCTCGATTCCTGCCTTGTGCAAGCAGCAAGTACGGACTGGACACGGGGGTATCTCGGCCGCCCCTGGGGCACAGCTCACACCGCCAGGTAAGCCCTGTTTGGAAAGCACACAGGTCTGTAGGAGGTTCCCAAACCCAGAATCCCAACCTTTCCCCAGAGGGGGCCCTCAGTGGATGGTGCCGAACAGTCAGCCTCTGAGCAAGGCCTGGGCGTACTCAGAGGGGCTCAGAGGACCACACTGAGGGGTCATCAGACAGAGCTTGATATCCCTGAAAGGGGGTGTCACGCTGATAGTTACTGAACTCAGTGGCACGACAAGGGAACCTGAAGGTTTGCTCCATGTTGAAACCTGCCCAGCCGGCTCTGGGCTTTCAACAGTCCTCCCACTCTCCACCCCTCTTTCCCTGTTCTGTTCTCCAAAGCAGGGCTTCCTCGTTGCGTCTGGAGGTGGTGTGGTCATGGCAGGGGGAATTGCTCTTGACTTTTCCGCTGTGGGCCCAGGCTCCCCATCGTGGCCCCAGCACCCCAAACCCAGCAAGATTACTGCCAGAGACAGCTATGCCAGGGGCTCTCCTCCCATTATAAAGTCAAGCCTCCGCTGAATGAAGACATTTCACTGAAATCAGTATTTTTACTCAGAAGGAGCAGAGAAGTGTGACTCAAGGGCCGTCCGACTCCTGGCTTCGTGCTTTGGTCATGAGAAGCCTGGTTTGCATGGGTTATAATTTGTTTCACTTTATCTTTGCTGAGTTGCCTTGGGAGCCTGAACTTTGATCTGGGTGGGAATCACTAATTCATTGGCGCAAGAGAAGACAGAGACCAGTGTTCTACCTCCTGTCAGAACAAGCTACTTCCCCCTTGGCTCAAGGCTGCGGC
>NW_020173955.1:604395-611388 GCF_003031525.2 Neophocaena asiaeorientalis asiaeorientalis | reverse complement strand
AAATCCCCTTTCTTGGCTGCCTGGGTCCCGTCAGTGCCACACCAGCCACAACCAGAGAGCCGGGAGGCGTCGTTTCCCTTCAGCTACTATCTTGTAACTCCCTCTTGATTTACAATCTGCACTTTCAGATGTTTGGAAAGAAAATTCCTTAGTTAGCACCCCTGAAAAGCTTCATTTTCAGTGAAATCTGGATCCTTCTTTCCCACCCCAGTTTTTTTTTTTTTTTTTTTTTTTTTTTTTTTTGGTTTTGTGGCTGGAACCTAACATCTGTGAGGCAGGCAGGACCTCATGGGTCCTGTGTAACCAGACACCTGTTGAGAGGATGCATTCAGGGGAAGAAAATCGAGGCAGAGCCCACCAGTGACAACTGGTCTTTATCTAACATCAACTTCCACTGACGGGGAGATGGATGGGCAATCGGCCCTGAGAGAGGAGCAAAGATGAGAAATGGTCTATCCTAGCTCAGATGCTAGTGGGGACCCGCCAGGAACCCCTAATGACTGACAAGAAAGCCAGGGGACCTGAACATTTTCCTGGCTGAAGGGGAGTGTCTGCAACCAGGGTACCTATACCTCTGCAGGCTGGCCTCTGGGAAAGGGTCCTCCCAGGCACTTCCATAAAAGGTGACACATCAACCTGTCCGACTTTCAACCATCCTGTGGATTGCCTCTGAGGATTGTGAAAGAAGGGGCATGAGCTATTATTCTGGATAATCATTTCAACATGGAGCTTGGACGGGAGCAAACACAAGAACCGGAGTTGCAGCTCTTGGGCCCTGGGGGCTCATGGCTTTCCCAGCTGTCCTCAAGCATTCACCAGCCCCACGACTAAGGAACCCTGAGCCTTCGAGGACCACAGAAGATGTGGCCTAAACGTTGTTCCTGGGAGAGAAGCAGGAATGAGGCAACTGGAGTTTGAATCCTGGTACTGCCACTTCCTAATTGTGAAACTAGGAACCGGTCTGCAAAATGGGGGTCAGAATTAAAGTAAAAAATACCAAAACAGGCTTCTTAGGAGAATTAAAGAAAGAATTTTGTTAAACAGTTAGCATGACACTTGGAGATAGTAAGTGCTGAATAAATGTTACATATTATTTTTTTATTAATTATTATTATTATTTAGGATACCAAGTTCTTATTGGGTACCTACAATGTGTCTCACCTGACTTGGGAGCCTTAGGGGGAACAGGGCTGTTTACCATGCAGCACCTGATTCGATGACATAATTAGGGACAAGCAGGCCAGCCGTTCATGATTAAATGATTATGAGCAACTGACTTTTGACCTGAACGGTAGGGCTACAGAAGTAGCTGAGCTCAAGGAGGCCTCCAGGAGATGCTGAAGGGGCTTGGAGAGAGGTGATGGTGGCGATGCTTGGAATCATCCAGGGAGACCTCAGAGGACCCTCCCAGGCACTTCCCTCAAAGGTGATCCTTGACAGTCTGCTCATGTTTTTAATTGTCTTGTTTTGAGTTTGAAGGACAGTGGATGTAAACGTGGGAGGGGGGGGTGGTGATCAGCCAGAACCCATCCTAGGGAGGGGTAGGGATGAGGAAGAAACAGCCCTGGGGGTGCTTTTGGCTTGGCAGGGAGGCCCAAGGCCACGGCCAGGAAGGACCTATGTGCCCCAGGAAAAGTTCCAGCAGAGGACTGGGGCCCTTCAGCAAACTTGTCATCCAGAAACCCCCAGCTGTGGGAACTGGTCCTGTGAGTCATTAGTCCTGCTGAGCTGTCCCAACCCAAACAAGACTGGCCACCTAGTGGGTGGCCCTCCTCCCTTCCTGGGACCCTCCCCAAACCTCACTCCTTCAGGCCTCTGCTCTGAACACTCAATAACATAGTGCCCAGCCCTCTCCAGCCCCACCTGCTTTGACTTTCTTCTCAGCACACATTACCACCCAACATCTATTTATTGTTTATTTTGTGTTATCTGCCTCTCCTGCCAAGACTATAAACTTCATTAAGACAGGAACCTCTGTTGCCTTGTTCGTGGCTGTATCCCGGGTGTCCGGAACAGCTTCTCATATAAAGAAGGCACCTAATAAACCCTGAATGAATGAATGAATGAATGGGCACCCCCCACAGCAAATAGCCCAATTCCAAGCACATAATTGGCCTCAAGGAAACAATTGTTTGAAGTTATCATTTTCCCAGGAACATGTACTAAAATTCCGAAATTACACTTAACATTAAGCGGGGGAAAAATACCCCATCGTCTGTGAACAGCAATAAAGTCTCCCCCTGCCAGCGGTCTGATCTCCCGGCCCTGGGTCGCCCCGGCCCTCTCCACTCTGCTGCCAGAGTTTGGGCAACTCCCGGATGGCTCATCTCGGTGAGTCCAGGGCCTCTTGGCTGTAAATATCATGTAGTCCCACTCAGTGAATAAGAGCCCCATGAATTATGGTGTTTGGCCTGGAGGATGATTCCTTCTGTCTGATTTTTTTTAAAGTTGAGTCTGTTTCTTTCTTTTTCTTTTTTAGCCCTCAAATGCCGAACAGGTGCTGTATTCAACTCCTCTCCAAGGTTTGCGGCTTGGAGTGGGCATTGAGCCAGGGGGCCTGGGGTGGGGGGTGAAGGTGGCTGGGAGCTGGGGTAGAAGCTGGGGTACCGCCCACTGAAGGGTGAGGGAGGAGGACCAGCTTTTGTTTTGTTGGAGTAAAACCAACAAATGAGACATGGGAGAGGGTGTCATCTAGAGAGGGGCTTCTTGCCCTGGTCCTCAGCGGGGTCAGGGATCCCTTGAAAGTCTGTGCAACACATTGTGATGTTTGCTTCTGAGCACCTTTCTGGGGAGAGGGTCCGTAGTTTCCAACAGTTTTCACAGCCACCAAAAAAAACACACACACACAAAAAAAAAAAAAAACGAAAAAAAGGTAAGAAGAAAAACCCAGAGATGGCCCTGGCAGCTTTTTGGATACATGAATCAACCAAGTTGTGTCAAACTCCTGCTGTTCCCCCATCCCATCCAGGAGCTCAGGCTAATTGGGAAGATAAGGCCCAAAGGGAGGAGGCAGGTTGGGGTGTTTTGGTTTGAGTTTGGGTTTTTTTTTTAAGTTATTTCTTGAGGACCTCCTATATGCACAGTACCGTGTTAAACCCTACAACAACGATAATAATAATGGCTGGCTGTTACCTAGCACGTGGTAAGTGGCAGACACTATTCAAAGAGCTTTCCGTGTATTAGCTTGTTTAATCCCCCCATAGGTCCTATGAAATAGGCACCATTATTCTTCTCATCTTACACATGATAAAACTGAGGCCCAGAGAGGTTAAGTAAGTTGCCCCAAAGCCCACAGCACACCAGATCTAAACCCGGAGGGGCTGGCTGCCCGTCCATGTGTCCATGCGACGCCCCCAAGCTCTGCCATCGCATTTGAGCCTCACAAACCACCCCCTGAAGGAGCTCCTATGTTATCTGCATTCTGTAGGTGATGACACTGAGGTTGGGCAAGTGGCCCAAGGTCGCCCTGGGTGTCACACACCTCCTGCTGTGAAGGCTGAGAGCCAAGGAAGAATCGGGGGAACTGAGAGGGGCGAGAGGTTACGCTGGGCAGGGGCAGTGGGAATCTAGAAGGCCACTCTGCTCAGAAGTATGTTCCAAGAGCTCGTGGCGGCCAACAGTCCGGCCCCATCGCACTGCCTCCCCTCTAGAGCCCCAGCCCGGAACGGTGGCCTGTGGAAGTGGGGATGGTCTCCAGGATGACACTCACTCTCGTTCCCCGACTCTCGTTCCCCGTTCTGCATCACAGTCACAGGGGTTGTCCAAGGAGTGCTTTCTACAGGTAGAGAGAGGTCAACGAGGCGGCATGTCCAGCCTGTCCCCACCCCGGCCTCCTCCTTGGGCCTTGGCCAGGTGCCTGTTTGCCCTTCTGCAGGAGAGCTCTCCCTCTCATGGGGAGTCCCCGTGGTGCCAAAACTCAGGCCACATGGAGACCGGGCTTATCAGGGCCACACGCAGGGCAACTACAAGACAAGCCAGGCCTGCTGCCCCTGACCCCTCAGCACAGATGGCACCTAAGTGCCCGCAACCAACCAGGTAGAGGGGGAAGTGTGATGATTCCCACTTCATAGATGAGAAAAGTGAGGGCTGGAGGCCATAGGGGCTAGGTTGACCGGCAGCCCCCTCAAAAGAGACATCTCCCCCAAATTTTTGACTATGATCTCATTTGGGAAAAAAAAAAAGTCTTTGCAGATGTAATTAAGGAGCTCAAAATGAGACATCCTGGATCAGGGTAGGCTCTATACCCAATGACAACTGTCTTTGTAAAAGAGGAAAGGATGTGAAAGTACTTAATGCCTTTGAACTATATGCTTAAAAGTGGTTAAAATGGTAAATTGTATGCTATGCATATTTTACCACAATAAAAAATTAAGTTCAGGGTTTTTTTTTGTTTTTTACTTTTTGGCTGCGCCACGTGCGGGTCCCCGACCAGGGATCAAACCCGCACCCCCTGCGGTAGAAGCACAGAGTCTTAACCACTGGACCACCAGGGAAGTCCCTAATTCAGTTTTTTAAAAAGAGGGAGAAGAGGAAGGGAGAAGTGACGCACTGCGAGAAGGGCATGTGAAGATGGAGGCGGAGACTGCAGTGATGTGTCTTCAAGCCAAGGATTGTGTGGATAGCCAGCAACCAGAAGAAGCCAGGAGAAAGGCATAGGACTGTTTTTCCCCCAGAGCCTCCAGAAGGAACCAGTCCTGCTGACTCCCTGATTTGGATTTGAGGCCTCCAGAACTGTGAGAGAATAAATTTCTGTTGTTTCGCGCCCCCCAGTTTGTGGTAATTTGTTACTCAGTCGTAGGAAACTACCACATAGAATGACACTGGACCAAGGTCACATGGCTCCCCTTTCATGGAGGTCTGGGGCTTCTAACTACAAATCCAGTGCTTGGGCCACTCTGGGGATGTTCCCTGCTGCTGCAAGGCAGGCCCCAGTGGTTCACAGGGCAGGTGGGGCCTGAAGCAAGGCTTCCATCTGCGTTTACCACAATGACCAGTGCACCCCACCTTGACAATGCAGTGTGACCCCCAGAGAAATCAAGTCACCGTACCATGGCCGGTGGCTTCCATGAGGCCATGTGTGTGCAGGTACCTCAGGAAGCTCTGTTTCTAATCTGTTTGTAAAGATCACCTGGTTGTCCTGAATAACGGGAATGCCTCCAGAGCCACACGCACTGTGCACTGCACAACTCCAGGGGGCGCCTTCACAGAGTCAACAGCACAAATAGCACCTCCGGAGCTGCAGTGCACAACCCGCACCACTGCACACAGTGGCTTTGACCACTTCTGCTGAACAGGGCAAATTCTCACGTGGCCACCCCTTCGGGGAGGCTGGCCTCACCCTGCTGGTCCCAGCTCTCTGGCAGAACTGGCTGGTGGGTGCCAGCCTGAGAATTGTGTGGGCTTCATCAGTCCTGGGCAGTGGAGGTCCTTGTATTTTGGAACCATTACCAGGAAGTAGGCTCCCCATGCCCCATGCAGGCTCAGGT
Source organism: Neophocaena asiaeorientalis asiaeorientalis (assembly GCF_003031525.2). NCBI lineage: Eukaryota > Metazoa > Chordata > Mammalia > Artiodactyla > Phocoenidae > Neophocaena > Neophocaena asiaeorientalis. Next base: position 605,902 of record NW_020173955.1, on the reverse strand, counting down.
CTAAAGGAGCCTCTCCCCAGACCCAGTGCGTGGTGAAGTGGTCTGGGCCTCTGGCAGACCCTTCTCAGATAGGTTTGCTAAGGATCTCCTCGCTCTAAGATTTTTGGAGAAAATTTGCAGTGAGACTTTAAGTTGTTAAGCTTGGGAGCTGCCATCAGAGAGTCCTATCACATTCAGGGCCCAACAACATCCCTGTCCTTCCTACCAGTTTTTAACCTTTATTTAGACTCTGTGAGCCAAATCCACATACAAAATACTGTCTATACTTATATATTTTATAGGTGCATATATCTTTAAGCTACTTGGAGAGGCATTTCTGCCACTTGCAAACAGACTTACATACTTCTCTGAACCATCTGGACATTTTGTGGGCGCTTCCCTTTCTGCAGAGGGGAGCAGGGGTGGGCTGAGGAGGATACGAGGTCTTCGGGTTAATGTGTTGGAAGCTGCTGCCAAGGCTGTAAATTAAGAACTCTTAATTTTGAACATCTATGAACTCATTGAGTAAATCTGTACAAAGATGGATTTAAGTTGAAAATAATATTTCCACACAATCTCAGGAGCACATGTGTGCGGCCTCAAAGCTAAAAGCTACTAGACTTTTGGCTCAGGAGCTCTCAACCCAGTGGCAGCTGTGCCCCTGGATGGGGCTCCCCAGGGTCCAGCAGGGCATGTGCCGTGGAGACAGGGCCAAGCAAGGCTTCAGCCTCCAGTGTGAGGTACAGTCAGGGCTCCTCCTGCCCAGCTGGATTTTCCAGTCCAGCCTGCACGTTCCTTCCTGTCCCTTTCCTCATCCTCTGGCAAACAGTGACTGCAAACCAGGCACCCAGCTAGCGAGGGGATTCCCATGGGCGTCTTCCCTGGGTAGGGGCTCTGCCAGCCCGCAATTGGAGGCCAGGACTGAGGGTGGGCAGAGCTTGCAAAGGTACCTGGGAGGCCCCCTCCTGCTTCCCCTCTTCCTTTCCTCCACCACCTCACAGCCCCTACCCAGCTTCAACCATGTTCTCCCTGCACCAGACCCCATCCCACCACCTGCCACTCACAGGTCAAGGTGGATAGGATAGGAAGTTCAGAAACATCCCCCTCCAACCCAGTTGCTTTACACCAGGACAAACCGAGGCCAGGGAGCTGAGGTGAGCTGTAAAGGTCACATGGCTGTGAGAAGCCACTCTGGGGATGGAATCTGGGGCTCTAGACGGTGGCCCCTGGTGCGGGGCCGGTAGTGAGAGTAGCGACTGCATGTGGAGCGCGCTCTCCTGCCCCCGCCCCCGCCGTGGGCAGGGAGGAGAGCCCAGCGCCAATGACAGCCATGAAGGAGGAAGGGTTTGAGAAGCAGGGGCCCAGACAGTCTGGACATTCAGGAGGGACGCTCCAGTTCCGTCCCCCGTGGTGCCTTTGTCTCCCTTCCGGGCGGTGGGCGCAGAGGCCCGGGAAGCCGCGCGGGGCGCCCCGGAGCTGCCGCGTGGCCGGGGAGGGAGGCCGGGCCGCCTCGCCCTGGGTGGCCGGA
>NW_020173955.1:589037-604376 GCF_003031525.2 Neophocaena asiaeorientalis asiaeorientalis | reverse complement strand
GCCCGCGGTTCCGGCCTCCGCCGCTTCCTTCTCGGGAGGCCCCGGGCCCGGCCTCCGCGCCCCTCCGCCCCGGGGTGCCCCTGGTTCCCTCTCTCCGAGCTCCCGGGCTAGCGTCCTCGAAGTGTGACCCTGGGACCAGCAGCCTCGGCATCCCCCCGGAACTTGAACTTAGAAATGCAGACTCTCGGGCCAGCACTGGTCTCTGGACCCAGCAGGCTGTGTTCCCAGGTCCTGCCAGAGACCCGCACGTTCGCGAAGGTTGAGAACCGCCGCTCTGGAGCACGGACACCGCCCAGCCCAGCTCGGTGGGAGGGCAGGCTGAGCTCCTTGAGGACGACGATCCTGCCTGGGTTCCCTCAGTTAGTGGGCTGTTCTGCGCAGCCATCCGCCTCTGCTGAGTGTCGACTGGTGAGGGATTGGGGAGGCTGTCCCTACAGGCAGCCCTGGGGTTCTTTAATAAAAATTGTCTTTCCTGGACGATGACCAGGAGTGACTTGGAAATTGACACAAATTACCTCAAAGAATTGACCCACTTAGAATCTCTTTAGATTAAATCCCAAATTGTTTACAGTGGAGCTGGAAAAGCACTCTGGCTGTATTGGCCATGGCCTCTGAGGGGCTCACGGCACCTGGTGGCTCATATATCCAGCCCTGTGCTAGAGACCCATGGCCATTGCTCTATGGATGTCATTATAGGCTGAATGAAAATCTATCCAAGAAAGTGTTGGATACTTTTGAAGATACTGATCTAAAGGTTCACTAGAGGTTATTTCCCTTTCACAGACACTACTTCCCTGACCTAGAAAAATGTGGGAAAAGGGAAAAGATGTAGGCATGATGTTTTGTCTTTTTTCCCCAGAGTAATCTTTAATATTTTTACATAATATATTCAATAAAATTAAAAACATGCATAACTTTGTAATGTCCCAATCCCTGAGGCCCAAGTCTCGGCTGTTAATCTAGTGACTAAGAAGATCTGCCTAGTGGCCATGGCTTAGTGGGAATGTCTCCAACTAGAAGTCCATTGTACAACCAACAACTTTTGAGTCACACTGCCCTTAACCCAAAGGAGTAATTCTGATGATGGAGTGCAGATCAGAGAGGGGTAGATTTGGGCATCAGTTGGCCAAGTCTCTCAAGTCCCATCTCCCAGGACCCTCCCACCTGTTTCTGACCATTTGAAAAGGCAGGGGGAGTCGAAATGAGAGAGGGGGCCCTAGGGCACTGGGCCTTCCAGCTAGTAGGTGAGTACACCTGGGTGGGTGGGCATGGAAGAGGGTTTGATAGAGCAGGGCTTTGTTCAGAGCCAACTGTAATGTGTCAAGAGCCTTGGAAATATCCTTTCTCTTTGTCTCAGCAATTCCACTTCAGGTATTTCTCCTCTGGGAATAATCAGAGAGGCTGTAAATGAACCACAACATTTGGAGTTGTTTATGGGAGTGATTTAAACGGGAGGGGCACCGTCATAGGAGAGAACAATCTACAGCCATCAAAAAACACCATTTTCAAAGAATTTCTAATGATGTGGGAATTGCTCACAATATAAGGTAAAAAAGCATCATAGGGACTTCCCTGGTGGCGCAGTGGCTAAGACTCCATGCTCCCAAAGCAGGGGGCCCGGGTTCGATCCCTGGTCAGGGAACTAGATCCCACATTCATGCCGCAACTAAAAGTTCCCACATCACAACTAAGGAGCCCGCCTGCCAAAACTAAGACCTGGTGCAACCAAATAAATTAATAAAATAAATATTTTTTTAAAAAGTCAGAAGCAAAGAGTACTTTAAAAAAAAGCATCATAGAAAATGGTATTGTAAGATGTCTCCTTTATGCAGAATAAAAACTATATACCTATAAATACTATATATAGAGAGAGAGAGACTGGAAGGAAATTTGCCTAAATATTAACAATAGTTTTCTCTGGGTAGTGAGATCATAGGTGATATTTCTTTTCTGCTTTACTTTTTCTGTGTTTTCCTTTTTTTTTTTCCTATACTGAACACGTTACTTTAGAATTAGAAACATAATTTAAGAACCTACAGTGTTCTAAGCTTTGTGCCAGACTCAAAGATGAAGATACAAAGATACATTTTCTGTCCTGGGGGAACCTATGGTCAAAGGAGATGAGAGGTACCCAGAAAATAGCAAGGCAAGGCAGGGTGGGATAAATGGTGAAGAGGGAGCAGAGCAAGATGCAGTGGGAGCTGAGGGGAGGGAGAGAGAACATCTGCTGGAATTTAAGCTCCTTGGGGCAGGCACATAGGCAGTCAGTGTATATGATACCAAACACAGCATGGTGGCATGAGAATCCAGTTCTGTTCCCTAATGCCCTGTGATTTTACAAAGAACTAGTCTGACTTTCCTCATCTGTAAAATGGGGTAACAAAAATCTTCCTGTGAACAATTAATAAGGTAATGGAGTTGAAGCTTGGTCCCTGGCACAAAGTAAGTGCTCAATAAATATTAGGTTTACAGTATGTGTTTTAGTTAAGTCTGGTCAGGAAAGTGCAAAGGCATGGGATTCTCAAGGAGATGGTAGGAGAGAAGGCAGGGAGGTTGGGCGCAGCCTGGGCACAGGCGGAGGGGTGCAGCTTCCGGGGCAAGCTCCGCTCAGCGCTGGGAGCCTGGGGACCATGTAGGCAGGGCTGCTTTCCCTGTCCCTAAGAAATGGAATAAGTGCGGGCCATGGGGATGAAAAAGGGGATGGAGATTCCTGAGCTCGACTGGAGCCCTCAGCTCTGACAGGCGAGGGTAGGGAAAGGGCGTGGAGGGGCAGGCACAGAGAGCTCCTGGCATTTGTACCACATACCGCTTTTTTATTTTTTTTGCGGTACGCAGGCCTCTCACTGTCGTGGCCTCTCCCGTTACGGAGCACAGCCATGGCTCACGGGCCCAGCCGCTCCGCGGCATGTGGGATCCTCCTGGACCGGGGCACAAACCCGTGTCCCCTGCATCGGCAGGCGGACTCTCAACCACTGCACCACCACTGCGCCAGGGAAGCCCCACATACCGCTTTTTTTAGTCCTCTCGGCAGCCCTGAACATCAGCATCCAACTCCATTTTACAGATGAAGAAACAGACGCTTGGGTTCACACACAGGCACCAGGTGGGCCAGGGTTCAAGCAGAGGCACGTGTTCTACCACCTTCGGGCGCAGCGGTGGCGGCGGTGGCGGGAAGGCTCACGTTTGCTGTGCTCCGTGTGCCCGACCTGGAGTGGCACCAAGCCAGCCTGGGGATTTCCAGGGACCTTCCTGCCTGATTCACCAAAAAGACCCTTTCATCCCATCCTGTCCCCCAGGTGGGACCTGCGCGCCCTGCACTATGGTGGAGGGAAGGGGACAGAGCCTTTGAGCTTTAACGGTACTCGGGTTTGTTTTGAGCATGTCATAACCCCCTTGAGAGGACTAGAGGTGGTGGAGGCAGCCCCTGCACCGACCCAGGGATCCGTCCCATCCCCAGGGCAGGCCTGGATGCCAGGGGGATGGCTCCCTCCTGAAGGACCTGATTCCTCGGTTGCACTCCTCCTGTCTCCTGCTGACATCTGAAAGGAGATGAAATGCCTCAGATAAGACTTTAACTCTACACCTTGAAGCCCCAGAGAGGGCAAGATTGCTGTGCATCTGAAGGCGGATGCAGTAGAGAAGCAAACGTGTTCTGAAGAACACCAGCTTTGTCCCCTCCATTTAGGGCTCAGGCTGTCTTCAGGGAAAGTCTAATTGCCTGAGTGAGCATTTTTAATGCTTGTCAGAGAGCCTGACCGCAGTGTCTTCCTCACCCTCTTTCCTGAAACCCCAGCCTCCTCGATGGGATTTATAGAATTTGGGATGAGGGTGCTGTGTTGCTTCCCAGTTCTGCTGCCCATTTTTCACAAGAGAAAACTGGGTGTCAAAGAAATGAAAATAGATTCTGCGATGAAAGCATTTGGAGCCAGACAGTGGGAGAAATCTAACTTATAACAAGGGTCTCAGCCATGGCTGCAAATTAGAAGCACGAGAACACTTTAAAAAATATTGAAACCCAGGCTCCACCAAATATTTACTCAGGGATGGGGCCTTTTCCCTTTCTTCCTTCCTGCCCTTGTCATTCTTCCCTCCTCACTCCTCCCTCCCTCCCTTTTTTCTTTCTTTGTTTAAAGTCCTCCGGGTGATTCTAATATGCCAGGGTTGAGAACTACTCACCTAAATAGGACAACTGTGCTACAAAGAAGAGTATCCAATAGAAAAATGGACAAAGGACATGAACGGGCAACTGAGAGAAGAAATGAAAATGGCTAATAGGCACATGAAAACTGTTGACCCCAATTAATAATGAAAGAAATGCTAAATAAAACAATAATGAGATAGTATTTCATGTATCAAATTGTCAACCTGTTTTTTAAATGCAAGAATATTCCAGAAATAGCAACAGTGTGTGTGTGTGTGCGTGCACGTGTGCGGGCACGCACGCTTGCGGGCACTGGGGTGGGGCAGGGGTCTCCGAATACGAGAATAAATGGCTACAACATTTCCTGAGGGCTCTTGGGCAACACACACACACCTTTTGACTCATTAATTTCACTTCAAGGTTCTACATAAGGATGTACTGAGATTTTAACTCGAGCTGCTGATCACAGCAGGAACAAAAAGTAGAAATTCCTAAATACTTACCATTAGGAGCTTAGTTCAACGAATTACGGTACAGCCGTAGAATACAATGCCACACAGCTGTTGAATATGATATAGTGGGTGAATAACTATGTCCCTACTTAGGAAGATGTTTAGATAAATTACTGAGTGAAAAAAAATAAGCAGTTTCCAAATAATAACATTTTTACTCTGTTAAAAATATAGTGTGAAAAAGCATGTGCGTATATGTGTCTGCACTTAGAAAGTGCATATTGACAAAATATTTGCATATTGACAAAAATATATGCAGGGTTTTAGCAGTCATCACCTCTGAATAATAGAAAGGCATTTTACATTTTTATTTTTGTGTCTGTATTTTCTGGCTTTGCTTTTGTTAAAAGGAAAAAAAATCTTTTCATTTTAAAATTTTACTTTCAAGAGCAAAATTTGCTAATCTGTTTTCTTCTGAGAGGAGAGGGGTCATCCTGGAGCAATAAAATCTCCAGATAATCTCCTGACCACTCATCTTCTTCACTGCATCTCATCTTTGACCAAGAGGCCAAACTAGAGGCTCAAACTGGCTTTTTCCTCCTCTCCCAGGCCTTTTCCACATTGCCGAGCTGTGAAATGGCTGAGGGAGGTGGCCCTGGGGAAGTAGAAGATCCAGAGGTCTTGGGGATCCCCATCAGAATAGAGTAGAGCCCAGGTTTTGAAGTCCTGGCTCCACCTCCATTTAGCTATTTGATCTTGGGTCAGGCCCTCAACTTCTCTAAGCCTCGGTGTGCACAGCTATAAAGTGGGAATAATAATAGTGCTGACCTCATGGGTGGCTGCAAGTCTTCACAGAGCTAATGCAACGTAAAGAGCTTAGCACGTCACCTGGCATGTGGCACTCAATAAATGGCACTTCTGATCATTACTGATTTGGGAAGCCAGACCCTTCCTGCCCCAGGGGTGGGCAGATACACACAGGGAGCCTCTGATGGTCGTGACCCTCACTGAGGTCCTGTGACCATCTTGGGAGGAAAACTGGAGAGAGAAGCCGAGCCCCAGAGCCACGGAATACAGAAGGGCCTGCCTAGTCTCTGCGCCAGGACCGATGACCTGTGAGCCGCACTTGGTGAGGTCTCCCGACCCCAGCCCTTCTCCACACCCCATCCTTAGATGCCCGCAGACCGGTACCCGTCTTGACCTTCCCCCCATAGTAGTAACCCCATTTATCGCAGTCCACGTGCGGCTGCATCAGTGCCGCCCAAGGCCTGTGGACTCATCTTGCCGCCCCCAACCCCTGTCCCTTACAATGTAGGACAAAGGGATTAAAAACCACTTGCAGTCACTGATCCTCTCAACCTCCATGACCATCTCTGTGCCTCCAAGCCCCTCGCTGTCAACCTGGCGGGAAGCTCCTATGGACGGGACCCAGTGCAGAGCGAGGTGTCCCCGGGCACGGGGTTTTGCAAGCGGTGCAGCAGCTGGGGTCTGTCACCCAGCCTCGGGGAGCCTCCTCAGCAACAGTGTAGGTGCTCTCTGACAAAACCAGGAATGGAGTGGCTTTCTGGCTTCCAGAAGGTTCCATCCCGGAGTTGGAGGAGCTGCGCCCGCTCCCTGACCCAGAGGAGGCCGTTGTCCTGGAGGCAGCACGTGGCCCACCTATTCTTCACTCGCCTCTGGAGGGGGGCTGCCGGAGACCAGGTCCACCAGAAACCGTGCCAGGAGGAGAGAGCCTTTATAGCACCTGTGAAATTCCCTTCCCCAAGGACCAGGAGAGAGTTGGGAGAACATTTGGGGTTTTTAGTACAGAGGACCTGGTGGGCCAGCCTGACTTCACCTCTCCTGAATGAGTGAGGGGATGAATGAACGAATGATTTGAGTTCACCCTTTTATTTCTAGAGTTAATTAAGGTAGACTAAAACATCTGTGGATGTGCTAACAACCACTAGAAAATCATTCATTAAGCCCGGAACCTTGGTTGTAGCAGGCAGCTACATTTTGCATCTCCTGCCCAGCAGCTAAAGCAGAACTTGGCCTGCAGAGCAGTACTTCAGTCAACTATTGAATGAACGAATGAATATTACGAGACATCTCAGATAAGGTAGAGAAATGCGGAGGAAGCTCGGGGTATGTCTCCGCACCACATAGAGTTAAAACAACTTGTACTTCACTGTGTCACCCGACAGCTCCACAGCTCAGTGAGCCTTTGGGGTCAAACAGCCACAGATGGGGAGCGCATTTTAAAAAGTGAAATTCACAAAGCAGGAGGGGCAGGGGCAGATTGGCGGGTGGGGTTCAGTTCACACCTCAGACCACTTATTAATCTAGTAATGAGAGCAGAGCTTCTGCTACATAAACTAGTCAAATAACACCTGCCTGGGGCGGCAGGTCTTCCCGCTCAGAATTACTGGACATTCTAAGACACACACACACACACACACACACACACACACACACACACACACACACACCATGGCCCTGTCCTGGGCTATTCTGAGGGTTTGATGCCTCAGCCAGAGTTAGGGTTTGTGGGGACAGGAGTCCCTGGAGGCTGAGCATCTGGCCGGGACCATGTGCCCAAGGACTCCTCGGGAGAGCCGGATCCAGGCCACTAGGCAGCCCAGTGCCTCAGGCCCTCTGCCTTTATTGCTGTGTGGTTGACTTGGCTGGGGACTCCTGGGGACTTTGAGGCTCTCCCTGATCTGGACTCAGTCCCTGGGGCTTCAGCCTTCTGCCTGCTCCCTATTTCCTGTCTCCCCCATCCTGGACTTCCCTGGGTAGTGGGCTGCCCCAGTCTGAAAGAGGCGGTACCGGGGCAGGGCACAGGCCCTGTCAGGCTGGGGCCGAGGCCCAGACAGCATCTGGAGTGGACAGCAGGCCCGTGAAGCTGGTGTTTTTCTCCTGGGGAGTGGCCTCTTTTGTGACTCAGACCCTGGGAATTTGGGAGCCCTGCTAGGCTCTGGCTGAAGTTGGGCTCCCAGGAGCCCTCACCAAGCTCAGAGTGAATGCACTTGGGTTTCTTAGCTCCCCTGGCCCCCTCCCATTCCCCTCAGTGGGTTCCTTTTGTTGTCACTAAATCCCCTCCAATCTCCCCTTCCAAAGGCTGGCAGATCCAAGTGGAATTCAACACCCAAACACTCACACAAAAGCTAGGATTAATAGCTGGCTTTGTCTGGGCACAGATGTGCAGCAGCTTGGAAGGGTGGGGGGACATTTTTCCTGCCACTTTAGTCAACTCGGCTGGCTCCACACTGGGGGAGGGAGAGGAAGGGAAGGAGGGACGGCTGCATGGACCCCTCTCCAGGGCACTGTGGCCCAGCTTCCTGAGCTGGTGTGCTCTTAGGGGTCTGGACCCACCAAGGAGGAGACAAAGGTCCTCTCCCACTGGGAGGCCCCTCAGTCTCCCCTCCTTCCCCTTCCAACAAGTCATACTCTGCAGCCAGCTGGCGCTCACACTCCCTGGACTCAGTCCCTGTTCTTCTGGAGCCCGAGCTCTGAAACAGGCCCCAGCAATCCTCGAAACCCCATGAGCTGAACAAACTAATGTGGGGGGGGGGGCTCACAGGAGCCTGTGAGCACAGGCAGTCAGGGGAGGTTCCCAGAGGAGGTGTGCCTGAACTCCAGAGGATGGGAAGGGCCTGGGAGGTAGGGAGGAGAAGAGGGTGTCCTAGGCAGGGGACTTTTGGAAGAGTCAGTGGGATGCGAGAAAGCAGGGCCTCGAAAGCCTGAAAAGGGGTTTGCATATTTCCTCATGGCAATAGGGAGCCACTAAAAGTTGTGCATCAGAGTAGGAGCTGAGGGAACATGGTAAGTGTAAGGAAAGCTATTCTATTGTTACGGGGGGACAGGCTGGAGGAGGTGGTAGCTGGGGCAAAGCTGGTTCCCACCCAGTCCTCTCTGCCTCCAGCCCATGCTGCTGTTCCACTCTACCAACGGAGGAGGCTTTGAACTTGGCCCTCAACCCATAAGGGGAAAATATCATGTTTCCCTATTGTTCTGTCAGGTAAATCAGGCTCTGTTCCCAACCAGATAGCTGGCTGGAAATATGACATCAGTCAAATTTCAGGGGCAGTGGGGTAGCTTCCCCCTCCCTAGGGTGGTACAATTATCTGGGGTCCCCAGACCATCTGTTCTCTGAGAAGCTTATTGACCAAGACAAGGTCCCTACTGTCAGGAGGTTTATATACTACAGGAGAGAAAAAAAGAAGAAGAAAGAAGAAGGAGAAAGAGAAGGAGAAGGAGAAGGAGAAAGAAGAAGGAGAAGAAGAAGGAGAAGAAGAAGAAGGAGGAGGAGGAGGAGGAGAAGGAGAAAGGAGAAGGAGAAAGAAAAAGGAGAAGAAGAAGGAGAAGAAGGAGAAGAAAAAGGAGAAGAAGGAGAAGAAGGAGGAGGAGGAGTAGGAGAAGGAGAAAGCAAAGGAATAAATGAGATAACCTCACATGGTAATACACGCTACTAAGAAAATAAAACAGAGTGATATGCCTAGTTGGGAGTGGGATGGTCAGTCAGGGCCACTCTGAAGAGGTGGCATCTGAGCTGAGATTTGGAGGATGAGAAGGAATAAGATATATTAGGAATCCTGATATTTAACCTTTTTTTAATCTACAAAAATAGTCATTTCATAGGGTTCAATGAAATACAAAGATAGAGGGGAAGGGAACAGTAAATGCAAAGGTCCTGAGGCAGACCAGAGCTTGGGGTGCTTCACCCAAAACTCTGTCTCAGAGAGTTGATTCGGCACTGATGTACAGAAAGGCTGAGCTTTCGGCATCAATAAACCACGTTTTGTTTATCCATTCACCTATTGAAGGACATCTTGCTTGCTTCCAGTTTCTGGTAGTTATGAATAAAGCTGCTATAAATATTTGTGTGCCGAATTTTTGTGTGGACATTATATTTCAACTTGTTTGGATGAATATCTATGAGCATGATTGCTGGATCATATGGTAAGAGTATCCTTAGCTTTGTAACAAACTGCCAAACTGTCTTCCAAAGTGTACCATTTTGCATCCTCACCAAGAATGAATGAGAGTTCCTGTTGCTCCACATCTTCACCAACATTTGGTGTTGTCAGTGTTTTGGGGTCTGTGGTGGTACCTCATTATTGTTTTAATTTACAATTCCTTAATTACATGTGATGTTGACCATCTTTTCATATGCTTGTTATCTGTATATCTTCTTTGGTGAGGTGTCTGTTCAGATCTTTCGCTCATTTTTAATTGGACTTGGACTGTTTACTTTGTTTTGCTAAGATTTTCTCCCAGTCTGTGGCTTCTTTTCATTCTCCTAATAGTGTCTTTTGCAGAGCAGAGATGTTAAGTTTTAATAAGGTCCAATTTATAATTTTCATGGGTCATACTTTTGGTGTTTTATCTAAAATGTCATCACCAAACGCAAGATCACCTAGGTTATCCCATGTTATCTTGTAGAAGTTTTAAACAGTTTCGCATGTTACACGTAAGTCTACGATCTCTTTTGAGTTAATTTTGGTGAAGAGTATAAGGCCTTTGTCTAGATTCTTTTAGTGTGTGTGCGTGTGTGTGAATGGCCAGTTGTTCCAGCACCATTTGTTGAAAATACTATCCTGTCTCCACTGAATTGCCTTTGCTCCTTTGTCAAAGATTAGTTAACTGTATTTGTGTGTGTGTACTTCTGGGCAATCTATTCTATTCCATTTATCTATTTGTTTATTCTTTTTCCTATACTGTGCTTTCTGTCTTGATTGCTGTAGCTTTATAGTAAGTCTGGAAGTTGGGTAGTTAGGCCTCCAACTTTGTTTTTCTCCTTTAATATTGTGTTGACTGTTCTGGGTCTTTTGCCTCTCTACGTAAACTCTAGGATCAGTTTGTCAATGTCCACAAACTAAGTTGCTGGGATTTTGACTGCGACTGTGTTGAATATATAGGTCAAGTTGGGAACAGCTGACCTCTAAACAATATTGACTCTTCCTCTCCATGAACATGGAATATCTCTCCATTTATTTAGATCTTCTGTGATTTGTTTCATCAGTGCTTTGTAGTTTTCCTCATATCAGTTTTGTACATATTTTGTTATATTCATACCTAAGTATATAGTGCTAATGTGAATGGTTTCATATTTTTAATTTCAAATTCATTCTAAACATGAATCAGGCCACTTCCTGGCCCTCCAGCAACTTCCCATTGAACTTAAACTCCCACCTCCTTCCCTGACCAGTCCTGCCCTACCTCATTTTTCCAAAGCCCTCCCCAGCTCAGGGCTCTGCTACTGCACTAGAAAGGACAGAACAGAAGCTCTGAATAACTTCAGTTCCCATTGAGTCTGTTACAAAGCTCCAAGGGATTTGTAACTTCTAGCTCCATGGCTGGCTGTTGACCATTATTTTTCATAATTAAGTTTCTGGCCAGTTTCTTTAAGCTCTGAAGCACCGGAAGGTAATAAATTTAGGAGTCCAGAGCCTGGGTCTGCAGCCCTGCCTCTCTGTGTGCCTCAGTTTCCCCAAGCAAGCTCAGCCTCCCTCCATTGCCACCCCCTCCAGAGTCGTCCCGAGAATCAAACAGCACAAATGTATGTGAAATGCTTCCTGCACCATTAAGCTATACACAAATGTCCAGGATCCCTGGAACGTCTCCAGGCCCAGGAAGGCGGTATTTCCCATGAGCGCGTGGATTGGACTGACTTCGAACAACACCATTTTCAAAGCACTTGGCCACCTGGCACTGTTTTCAGCGCTCAGCTGGGAGACAAGTGACCATAAATCCTTTTCTAGAGGCAGCCTGACGCAGTAACACTAACACAAAAAAAACAGTGACACGCACATCCTCCAGTGATGACATCCCGGGAAGACAAGTGTGAAAAAGTCTGCTGGGGGTGTTTGTGCTCCAGCTTCTCCAGGCAGCCAAGCCCCCTTGAAGACATTTCCCCAGCTCGGCCCGCCCCTCCCCCTTTCTGTCTCCAGCCCTTCCCGGGTCTGGGCCCCTGCAGCCATTTCTTGTCACTACTGAACAATAGGCCTTGCTAGCAGCTGGCAGCTTGGCTTCCCCGCCTGCCAGGGGAGGGAGGGAGGGAGGGAGGGAAGCAGGGGCAGGCTGTGGGACTGGGACAGCCAGCCTGCCGCAAGGGGATTCCCAGCTCCAGGGATGGTGTGTGTGCCTTCCTGGTCTTGCACACCAGCAGCCGGGAAGGCTGGCACTGGGGGACTTAGAGCAGCAGCTCTCCTCCCACCTGAGCGATTCCGTAAGATCCTGAGGCCTAGGGCTCCGTGCCCAGAGATGCTGGCGGAGGCCCCCATGCTTCCAGCTTGCAGCCAAGAAGAACCATGGCCCGAAGCATGTGGCATGCGTGTGCCTCCTTCCTTTGCCACCCAGCCAACTGAGTCCCTGAGAGGGGAAGTAGCCGACCCAAGGTCACACAGAGACTTCAGCCCTGTAAGAGCAGTCCCAGCTCCTGGTACACTGCTGGCCCCACTGGGACATCTTCCTCTCTTGTCCCACTGGCTAATGCTTCAGTGTGCCAGGAGGGAGCCGTACCCCTGTGGAGAAGAAGAAGGGTGAAGTGGCTTGCCCAAGGTCAGACAAGTGACAGAGGTGAAGCTTGGATTGGGACACCTGCTCAGCCTCCAGCCGGCAGCCTGCAGGTGGACTTGGATGACACCAGGAGCGAGGATGGGTGACGGGAGAGTGTGCTGAAGGGGTTATAAGGGTCAGAGAGGCCTGGCCTGCAATCCCAGCTCTGCCACGTGCCAGCTGTGTGACCTCTGGGCGGTTGCTTAGCCTCTCTGAGGCTGGACTCCCTCCTCTGTAAAGCAGAGGTGGTAAGATAAACCTCAAAGGGCTCGGGCAGAGTCCCCGAGATCCCATACATGGCACTTAGTGGTGTCTGGCTCGTGTGAGTGCTCGGGAAGTGGTAATCCTGAATCTCCCCATTCAGTTAAGATTCCTTTCCAGGAGGAGCAAACATACATTAAAAGCAAAGACAGAGGAGACAATAGGGACTCTGGTACCCCAGATTGCCACACAAGCTTGGAGCACAGTGTCCTCAGTAAATACATAGCTGAGAGTCATGACCACAAGCGTGGAAATGGTGGTGGTCCCACAAAACGTGCCCTCCGCATTAAGATGCCCCAGGTTTGCTTAATGGCCCAACCTAAGACCCCACACCAAGTGGAGGCCTGGATTTTAGCCTTGCCACTCTCAGGTTAGCTAGAGCCAACATTTGTGGACTTCTTGTTTTAATTCCCTAGAACTGTTATAAGTGCTTCACATGTATGGACTCCTTTAATCCCTATCATTGCATGAGATAAGCTCAATTACTACCCTCATCTAACAGATGAGAAAGCTGAGGCATAGAGAGGTTCGGGAACTTGCCCAAGGTTACAGGCTATCAATGATGGAGCCAGGCTTCAAACTCAGGTGGTCCAGTTACAGAGCCAAACTCTGAACCTCCATGCTATGCTCTCCCCCCTTAAACAAGAATCACTTCCCCTCTCTGTGTTTCAGCTTTCACATCTGTAAAACGGGGCCCTTTCCTTCCTAGGTGTTAAGCGCTCTGAAGATGTCCATCCTCGCGGGGCTTTTCTGGCTCCTCCGCCGTCTCGGACCCTGGCATCCCCGCCTCGCACTCTTTGTCCTTGGGATCCCTGCCCTCACCTCTGTACTGTACTCACTTTCCAGACCCCTCTCCAGACGTCCCAGTCTGTGTAAGCCCCTGAGCACAGCAAGTCTGGCCTGGTCTCAACTATGGTCAGACCCTGTTCTAAGCATTGCATGGTCTGCAAAGATCAAGGTTTGGTAAACTGTTTCTGTTAAAGGCCAAAGAGCAAACATTTTAGACTTTGAGGGCCTTACAGTCTCTGTGTCACTGTAGTAGGACAGCAGCCATAGATAATACACACATAAATGAATGCGGCCGTGTTCCAATAAAATTCACACAAACAGGCAGTGGGCAGGATTTGGCCCAAGGGCCGAAGTTTGCCGACCTCTGACAAAGATGAACATCACGAGATAAAGTCATGGCTCCTAAATCTCTTTGAACTGCTCTCTAAAGAGCAGCAGCAGGGGGGTAGCACAGGAAACAAAGTTGCACAGCTAGCCAGAGACATGGCAAGGCTTGCTAAGTGCCTTTGCAGAGGCAGAGCCGTCCCGAAGAAGAGGAGGCGTCATGGACAGACACTTGAGCTCGGCCCGGGAGTGACGGGTAGAATATCTACAAGCTGAACTGCGGGCACAAGCAAGGGCATGCAGTGTGCTGGCAATGGGGGGCGTCCAAAGGGCCGGACGGGAGTGGGCCTGGGACCCAAACAAGGAAGACCACGCTCTGTGCTTCCCTCCTGCTGTAGAGGAGGAACCACAGGGGTTTTTTGTTTGTTTTTAATTAAACAAATGTTTTGAGTGCCTACTATGCACTAGGTGCAGTTGGAGGCATGTGAGGAGAGACGACATCCACAGCTTGTGCTTTTACTGCACCGTCAACATGTTCAAAGAGATTTAGGAGCCATGACTGTATCTCCTCCTCACAAGCACAGAGAGATTGAACGAGTCGCCAAAGCTCTCTCTCTAATTAATAGCAGATGCTCATATTCCAGAGACAAACCTCTCCAGTGAGCAACAGCTTCTTATTTCTAGCGGCCTAACGAGCATCTCCATTGGGATGTCTGGATTGAGCTCAGCCTCTTCTCCCCCGTGTTAGTCTGCTAGGGCTGCCGTAACAAAGTACCACAGAGCGACTTAAGCTATAGAAATAGATTGTTCTGGAGGCCATAAGTCGGAAACAGAGGTGCCAGCAGGGCTGGTGCCTTCTGAGGGCTGTGAGGAAGAACTCTTCAGCCTGCTCCCTCGGCTTCTGGTGGTTTGCTGGCAGTCTTTGGTGCTCCTTGGGTGTAGACGTGTTACCCTGATCTCTGCTTTCGTCTTCACATGGTGTTCTCTGTGCTTGTATGTGTCAAAATCTCCCCCCACCCCGCCTTTTTTTTTTTTTTTTCATAAGGACACTAGTCATTGGATTAAGACCCACCCGAGTAACCTCATTTTAATTTCTCTGTAAAGACCCTATTTCTGAATTAAGGTCACATTCTGAGGTCTTAGGGGTTAGACCTTCAACAGATCTTTTTCGGAGGACACAATTCAACCTATAATACCTCCCCAACGCTCCCCGCTCTGCCACCATATTCCACTGCTGACTGATCGGAACCCTCATTTTCCAGCCCCATTCCCTCACCAGCTAGTATCGTGGCCCAGAACTGCCTGGAGGAGGTGAGGCTAGATCACACGATGCCCTCAGAGACGGCCCCGCTGTCAAGGAGACTCCCCAGGATCTCCTCCACGACCCTGTGGAAGATGGTGGGAGGGGTGGGGAGCCGCACTGTGGAAATGGGGGTCGGGCTGCTGGAGGATGTGCAACAAATTCGTGAACCACCGGTGCTGTGGAATACCAGTGGGGGGCAACAAGGATGTTAGAGAAACAAGCAGGTGGCAGTGAAGAGCAGGTAGGAAGCAGATGCAATAACTGGAGTCGAGGGGGGAAGAGGGTCCGGGCTGCGGAAGAAGCTGTGGTAAGTTCGGAAAGGAGGAGGCGGAATCACACCTGGGAGAAGGGTGATGAGGCCAAAGAGAGGCCCAAAGGGGAAGGCCCAGCCCCGTGGGGGGAACGAGGCTGGTTTAGACCCACTGAGCGTGAGATGGCAAAGCTTGGCAGATACCAAGTCCAGAGCCTGGGAGAGAGGTAGGGGCTGGAAATACGTTTTCAGAGTCCTGAGTGGATTAAGAGCCCTC
>NW_020173955.1:493562-588806 GCF_003031525.2 Neophocaena asiaeorientalis asiaeorientalis | reverse complement strand
CCCCCGCCCAATGTTTAGTAAGAGTTGGGGGAGGAGGTCCGAGAAGGGCCCAAGAGGCAGGGGGAGAACCGAGAGAGAAGAGTGCTCCCGAGAGTGAGAGACAGGGGGCGGGTGACAGCACCAACTCCAGCAGAAGCCGCGGGCAGACCGTTCCCTGACGTGGGAAGACGGTGACACATGAGCTGGCTGTGCTCCGGGCAGAAGGAAACTGCAAACACGCCTCTCTCATCTTTTAACTGTTTATTGTATAATATAAAACTACAAAAGTAAGACTGCTCATTTCCATGTACATTTAATCTGTCCAATTGTTTAGATTACAGCCCAAACCTACATGTGAATACAACCATCTGGGTTCCGATGTAACGTCTAGTAATATTGCATAGAAAAGGCACAGCTCTCAGGTCTGTGGGGGAAAGGTTACACCTCCTGTTTGACAAAAGCCCTCCTCAAAAACCATGCACCAAACATGTCACTATGTACATCTTTTCCAAATCTTTGTTGTTTGCGCGTATGGACCGACTTCCCTTCCAAACTTGTTATCCCCAAAAGACGTCCAAAATTTTTATTGGCTTTGCTTGCAAGAGCATTTGATCCTGGCTAATTCTCAAGAACCATTCAGACTCATTCTTAGAAGCCCTGAAAACAACTGTACATAAGCAGGACGCACACACCTCACTGCCATTGGCAGTTACTGGAAGTCAACCATTTCCAGCCGAAACAGGTTAAATATGCTCTTTTCAATTATTTTCAGAAAGCATATAAAGGTCCAATTTGTAACAGCAAGATTTTGAAATTAAGTCAATTCATACAGAGAATAACAATCGCTGCACGAAGTAGAGTCTCTCTCTCTCTTATTATTTTTTGCACCTGTCATTTGAGAAGGCTGCCCTGCAGATTCATAATTCATTGTTTACCACAAAGGTGGTTAATAAATTTAAGCTTTAAAAATGATCCGTAAGTTGACACCTTGGCTCTTTGGAGTTTATTTATTTAAGAAATTTCCTTGATCGATCTCAGGGCAGCTGGGACACTCCAAGGGGCTATGGCAATAAACAGCACAATTGAGAAAGACACTCCGGTGGAGGCGGCTGTGGCTAGCTCTCACCCTTTGGTGTGAGCGAGGGCGTCGGTGTGGATGCCCCTTCTGTCATAAAGAGAGAAAGTGCGACTAAAAAAACTTTAAAAAATATCAACCCTTTGATGCTTGATTTTCTTAAAAATTTGGAGGTATTAAAACATTCCTCATCCATACCTTTTGCATATTTCAAATCGACCCATATTAGAGGAGAGAGTAAAAATGAACGTGGACTGTGCATACGATGAGAAGACCCAGGGGTCTGGCTCGGACCCCCTTTTAATACAGATTGACATTCCTACAGGAGAATAAATTCCTACATACATTCTGCACATGTTACGATCCAGATGTTGTTAGAGCTCCACAGTAAAATAAATATATTTACACAGAAAAAAAGGAATAAATAACTTATGAAAAAAATCACTTCAAATTCAAAGCTCTTATTATTCTGCTCTCATCTTGTCACTTCATTGCACATCACTGTCAATAATTGTCCTCTCCCAGCCCCACCCAACATGTCTCTCTGTCCCTCTCGTAAAGGCACCTCAAACTGCCTGCCTGACTCTGAATGCCACAGGATGTCCTTTAGACACAGGAAGGCACTGCTGCCGGGTGGCATCTGGAAGCACGTCCCACACTCAAGCTGGGACTTGGAGATCACACACAGGCTCACGTTCTTCCCTGTCGGGACATCACTTTGTAAAAATAAGACACAAAGATAACTGGAACACTTGATGGTTTTGTTCTTTTGAAAAAGGGCCACTAATTCCCCACGTCTTCCTCATTAGACCTTGAATATCAAGAATTTACGGTGAGGGTGTCCAGAGAATTAAAAAGCATTTGCGTGCTGCTGTTGGGGGTTTTTTGTTTTTGATCCTGAAGCCCAGCCTTACAAACGCGGGAGAGTCAGAGAACCACGTGTGGGCAACACTTCGCTGTGCTTATTTGAACTGCTGCCCAACATATGGGATTTGTTTAAACACACGATTTGCTAATCCAACCGAAGTACAGTTGTTCTAAGTTACTATCAATCAGTTTTTAACAATGGCAAATCAGCCGCCTTACCCTGTTATTGTCCGGAATAATCAACACTATTGTGCATGTACACGTATGTGTATGCGGGCGGCATGTGGAGAGTCTGCCAGGTCCTTGAGTTAGCAGAAGCATGGAGTCTGGGCGGACTTGCTCTCTACAGGAAAAGGAAGCCCTTCAAACGGACAGGCACGGTGACACCGGAAGCATCTACCACAACCCTCACCTTAACTACATGGTCCCTGGTCCTATCAAAGGGAATGACACATCTGCAGTAGTAAGAGGCGTCCGGTGGAGGGTGCTTGCTGGAGAACGGTGCAGTTTGATCGGTTTCTCACTGCTCGCCTGATTTGATAATTAGCCTTTAAAAACACATTCAAGTTGGCGGGAGGGGGTGGGGGTGGGGAGTAAATCAGAACGTAGAAAGATTTAATCATATCATACACGAATCTTTTGCTTAGATGAGCAGTTCCTTCATCAAAATGTATTTGCTTTGCCATGTGTATTATAAAAATAAAACTATCTATGGCTTGTTTAAAGTGCCATTTTATAAAGCTGTCTTTTTTAATTGGCCAGAAAGACTCAATTTTATCCATGGCAAGAAGTGAGCAGAATTGGTGACTGAATATTGACAAATGACCAACAACAAAGACAACAACAACAACACAAATCCCATAATTTAAAAATTCTTAAATAAATATAAAAGTTATTCCTAAAGAAGCCACCTGCATTTCAACAATATAGGTTGTAACCAGCTAAAGTACCATTGGAAGGAAGAAAAAACTGAAACGGAAAGGCCATTAACAATTTCGGCAACAAGCATGATACATTGCAAACGTTTTAAAATTAAATGTACACCGCTAGGAATAAAAAGCTAGTTCTCAAGTTCTCCTGGCAGAGAGAGAATGGCAATGGGGGAGGAGGGGAACATGCATAGAAAGTCCTATCTGTGTATTTGGGTAAAACAGCCTTGTAAAGTGTAGTTAAAGCAGTTGATTTAAGAAAGCAACCAGATCGGAGGCCGTGACGTAATGGGACCAACTCCAGGTTCAGGAGCCATGCGTGTTACAAGAGTGCATCCTAGGCTGGGCCGAGGAGAGCTGGGCTCACTGTGGTGATCGTGAAGATGCCATTTTCAGCACTTAGCAACAGAGGGAAAGAAAGCTCTAAGGAAGGGAAGCAGGAAAAGACAACAGAGCGACATGATGGATGCCTTCTGGGGGAGAGTTCCTTCTTGACGAGCCCTAAGCGTCGCAACAGGGTTTAGTTCCATGAAGAGGTCAGTTGCTTTTCATAAAATTTTGTTCGTGTGTAAAATTTCAGGTCTTCATAAAAATTATGCCAAAAAGGGAAAGATCTGGGGTTTTGTTTAAAAAAATAAAAACAATTAAAAGCGCAGACTTGGCATAAATACAATGAGTACTTGGTAGCCTTCCCCTCCAGAGAGAGAGCTAAAGAGAACCATCACTTAAACCCCGAGCTCCATGGCCACCTCCCGCCAACCGCTTAATGCAAGTTTGATGAGCAGACGTGGCTCTGGCTTTGGAAGTCACAGTGCTGGCGGGTGTTCATGCCAGGGGGGGTTGGTGCTTGTGAAGTTTGGGTGTGATATCTCCTGGCCCTTCTTAAAGCGCTGCGTGTGTGTGTGTGTGTGTGTGTGTGTGTGTGTGAGCGCGCGCGCACGTGCGCGTATCTGGGGACATCGACTGCGGATTGATTTGATCCAATTTTCTCTTTGCACCAAACACATATAAAACATTACAACTCTATAAAAGTACAAGTGCAACTTGTACATCTGAAGTTTGCAGGAACTATGTGAGCAAATCCTATCAAAATAGCTATCTCATATGTATAAACAGCATTTGTTTTTAGAAAAACAATATCATAAACTGCGGAATCTGTACAAAAATATAAAATAAATTTGGGCAGCAGTTTCTAAACAGCCATGTAAATGCAACACTTACGAGGAGTAGTTAATGCCTCTAAAAAGGCTGAATTGCCAAGTCAACCTATACAGGGCGAAAATGCCGGAAAAGGTACTGAGATTATCTAAATAATATATATATATATTTTCTTTTTTTACCTCTTGCAATAAAACTTATAGAAAAAATAGACAAATATGCACATGCAATTTACAGCTTTTCCAACCTATTCCTTGTGCTTCACTTGAGCTGTTTATTTTTGTCATTCCACATAGTGACATTGTCTTCAAATGTATTCTTTCCTATTCCCGGGGACTAGGTCTCTGAGGAACCACTCAAAAAAGCATATTAAAAGTGGTCATACTTGGATGAAGGCACTCCAACTCTGCTCAAAGCAAAAACTAGTGTGATCCTTTTGTAGAATGTTCTTTTTCTCAGAAAAAGGCAAGCAAGGGTACATGCACAGTGCGGAGAGCTGTCGGGGTGCGGGGTGCAGGCGACGGGCCCCGGGGCTCAGGACCCGACCAGCACCTCCATGATGTGGTCCAGCTCCGTGAGGTCCATCTTGAAAGGCTGGCTCGGGGCGACGGGCTGGCTGCTGTAGGGGGCCAGCGTCTTGAGGAGGTCGTCGGCCGACACGGGGGACATTTTTGAGGATGTCCCCGACGCGGACGTGCAGGGGTCAAAGTCGTACATGGACGTGTCAATGTCGGCAAACAGGATGTCGTCCAGGGTCAAGTCTGTCAGGAAGCCCGTGGACGTGGTGATCTCAAAGTTGCCGGGCAGGGAGTCCATCAGTTTCGGGTCGTCGGGCCGGCCGTCCTGGAGCCCCTCGGGTCTCTGCGCGCCGGGCCCGCCGGAGTCCCCTTTCGGGTCATCGGTGGTGGCCTCCGCGGCCTCCATGGAGGTAGATGTGGGACAGAGCTCCTCAATCTCGTCCAGGGCGGAGGAGAAGCTGTCCTTTTCCGGCGGGAGGGCAGGAGGTGCGAGTCTGGCGGGGACCGCAGGCTGCGCGGCCGGGGAAGTGCAAAACGTGTCCTGGTCGTCCTCGAGCAGTGAGGCGGGGGTGAGGCAGGCCTCCAGGGGCGCAGCGCCGCCCAGCTCGCAGGGTGCGGGCGCGGGGTGGCTGAAGGCAGGCGGCGCCTCCCGGTAGCTGGAGCCCAGCGGGTCGGCGGGCGGCGAAGAGGCGGGGAACGCGGGCCTCAGGCTGCCCTCCTGCTTCAGCTCCTCCTGGATCCGCCTCAACATGTTGTTGATGAGCACGGTCTTTTGCAAGCTGGGCTCTGTGAGGGGCCTGTGGTTGTAGAGTTTCATAAGGGAAATGTTGAAGATAGTCTGGCGCTGTAAGGTGTAAGACACCTTGGACGGACCGTCGGAGGGGGACACAATTTTGCCTTCCAGCCCATCTTCATGCTCGTCAAACTTCCGTTTTCCTCCTTTCCCCAACATATATCTGCCAAGGAGAAAGGAAGGAGATGGAATCAATCCCACAAAAAAGCATTTCCACCGTAAAAAAAGACGTGGATTCAGAGGTCAGGACCTGGACTTGAGTTCCCTGCCCAGGGTTGGTTACAACAGAGGAATTCATTGGGAAATCTATCTTTGTGTGCCGGTGGAGCAATTTTTATCACTGGGTAGTCTGTTGAATGTATTTCTTGAGAAATGTGTACAACACAGACAAGAAACGTTACCATGGAAACCGTGATTTTGACTTTGTGCTCCTGGGCTTGCGTTCGCATGCCTACGGCGTTACCATGCAGGTTCAACTTCCCTCCCCCAAACAGATCTATTTTTAAAGCCCAAGAAAACACTGACAATACTATGACCTAAACAGGTAAAGGTATCATAGATTACAGCTTGAACACACCTAGAGCGATGAAAAGAACCCAGTTGGAGAAAAGGGAATATGTACAATTTTGGTAGAACCGCATGTGCTTTCAAAACGCCCTTTCCTTCCTCATCACACATAGAGCCTTTCTGCCTGTTTGGTGACATGTGGCGGAGTGCTTGGACTGTGTTAAATGACCACAGTGATTGAGCTGCCACTGCTTTTCCGTCTAGAATCAAGTGGAGGAAGGTGGATTGCCCAGCCCAAGTTTTCCCACGGCTCAATTTCATCGCATGCAGCCATGCCTGAGTGCAACCGGACTAATTTAAAAGAAATTTGCTCTGATTATACGCATTGCTGTTTGGGTACTCGACACATTTCCTAAAACAATACCTACTGTGGTTCCAGCGGGGATTTCAAAGAAACAATGACCTCCTATCTCAGACCTTGAGCACTGGGGAATGGGTTGGATTTTAACTCCCGCCTACCTCGCATGACACGCACAGCCTCGGAGGTCTCCTCGTGTGCTCTGGCCTGAGTGGAGACGCCCTCAGCTGTCTGTGCCTTCAGGAGAATGGCCCTTTATCTCAGAACTTCTACCAGCTAAACGGCAATCACAAGTCCACCCGCCTTTGACTCAGAGACCTCACTTTCCAACCAGTGAATCAAGAAAGCTGTCCTTACTTACGCCGTTGTTCAGACCAGCAGACATGCTTCTAATCAAGCCAGGCCCATGCTCACTCCCTATGCCCTCTACACCACTTACCCACAGGCATGTGTTAATGCTCTCCTCAAGGCCACTCACTCTTTCTGACATCGTCACACGCTAGAAAGTGCTTTGTAGTTATCCAGTTTTTCTTCTAAAGGCGACTTGCCTTTTACTGAATGGCCTCCTTCAATCCTTTAACTCATCCCGCATCTACGCTGTCTTGGGCACTCGGCCAGAAAGTGGGTAGTCCTGCACAGGAATAAAGCCTGGTCTTCAAGGGGCTGAACATCTTCGCGGAAACCTCATTATCATTTTCAATTAGGAGTCTCATCCTAAAGGAATAAGGCTAACCATAATAAAACTTCCCAGAACTTCCTCCCAAGGCTTTGTGAAAGAAGGCCACGCTGCCCCTCCAGGCAGACGGACATGCAGGTGGACACAGAGCCTGGTGCACAAGTCCCACTCCGGGTGACTGCCTTCACGTGCCTCAGTCTCCAGGAGAGAAGGACGAAGACAGCTGCAAGCCATCAAATCAGAATCAGCTTGAGAATTTGTTAACACTCATAAAGAATGTGGAGTTGCTTGTAGGAAACACTTTCTCTCACTCTGTAAACATTAAGAAAATGGCTGTCTATCACTAGGACCAAAGACAAGGAAGGTATGATAGTAACAACTCCCTTATCTAATGCTTCACATGACAGAAACATTTCCTACTGTTCAGTGCTAAAAGCCTCATTTGTATATACACTTTGCACAGAACATTTCCTATCTAAAGTATCTGTGCCCATTTAAACTTGAGTGTGAATCAGAGAGGAGGTGACTTCATTTCACACTACAAAACACTTTCTACTTTATGCTTTAGAAGTATTACCGGACAACTGTGTTTTGAAACAGATAACTGTATTCACATATATGCCATTTGTATTTGTTTACAATTTAAGCATTTAATGTCACTTCTAGAAAAACTCCATTTTTACCAAAGAGCTCACCAAATGCATTTAATTATCATATAAAGCTGTTATATAATCTACGTTATATGCTGTAACTTGAATGTACCCAATACATCCAAACGTGTGCCAGAGTACACAAGTACACACGCACACACACTCTAAAACAGTGCTTCTCAAAGTGTGGTCCATAGATGGAACCAGTCTGTAAACTGTTACTAGTTCATGATGAGGTAAGTAAAGATACTGTATTGTTTAGAAACTTTTATAGCAGATTTACAGAGTAATTGTATCTCTGTAAATACAATTTTTTAAAACGAGGCTTCTATTTTTACATTTTTGTACTCTTATTTCATTTTTCTAGTAATTATTTTTGTCATGTTTTACTAAAGTATCAGTCTATAAAGGAGGAAAACACAAACAAGATCGTCCTTCATCACAAAAAGTTTGAGAACCACTGTCCAAAAATGTAAACCAAATACACAGCTCAAAACAAATTAGTAAGCTCATCGCCACTTAAAATTCTTACTGGTTTTCTGGAGAAGTAACCCTTAGAAAAGACAACATAGACTTTTCCTTTCTTTTTGTCATTCATGCACAGCTGTCTTTTAAAGACTTGTTGACAGGAAAAAACAACAGGGCTTTTTCAATAACTCATACTTCTCTAGAAATAATCACTGAGCACATAGAACTTAAATACTTAAAAAGCACGTGGTACTAGAGGCATTTAGCAGAATTCCCATTGCTGAGGGAGATCTATGGAGATACTTTTCAGAGAGATTTCAACATGAGAAGCGCCTAATTTCCAATTAGAATGATCTAGCTGGTCATAGCTGTGTGATAATCTTAATGATTTAGGGAAAGCCTGGTAAGACATTCGTAATGCTCTCTGGAAGGGGACAGAGGAGGGCCCGTGTAAGCAAAATCTGTGAGCGCGAATAGGCAAGACGAATCGAATCCTGGATGCTTCTCAAATGTGTAAATAAGGACTCATGATAGAGTATGGCTCCAAGCAGGTTTGCCTTCATTTTTCTATTTCATTTTATGAGGCAACACTGCTCTACACACCCAGTAAGATTGCAAAATGCACACAATCCTGACTTGTAATCTGAAGTCTATCTACATTTTTACAGAAAGGAGTGAAAAACACATAGTAAAATCTAATCCACACTCCTACTTAGAACCTTAACGTTAAAAAAAGTTTTTTTAATTTAAAATTTGTAAAAAAATTAAAGTTTTCCCAAAGTTTGTTTAACACACTGTTGAGAGTGCCGTCTGCCCACGTTCAGAAGAGGCCTCTAGCTCCTGGCCTCCAGCTCCTGAGAAGGACCCTCGCTTGGTGCTGTGTGAACGCCACACCTTGCAGCAGACACAATTCAAAGACAAGACGAGCTTCGCAGGAACCCAAGGGCCAGGCTGCCTGAAGCCTTTTCCTCGGGCACGCTAAGACAATAGCAATAGCTCTTCAGGCCGCTGGAGAGGCAGGTGACGTTTTAAAAGTCCTCACTTGGCTGCAGCCTGAGGATGGAGCAGTGGCTGGAGCTCATTAGGGGCTTCAAGCTGACAAGAGGGAAGGGGGTGTCTGCTGTTCCTGCCTGAGAGGCCCCTTGGCGGTGGACCTGGACACCAAGGTGGTAGCCTGTAGTTCACCAAAGGGGGCCTGTGATAAGTCGGTTTCCAGGCCACCCCGAGGCTTGGCGCCCCACTTTGCCTCCTCCTTTGGCTTGAGAAGACCCAGACCCCAAAGCTCATGTCAAAGTCAAAGGCCCAGAAGGGGCCCTGAGCTTCAGGGCTGGTTAGAGATCCCCACGTGGGGGAGTGAGGTGGGCGCTCCCTCCCTTTCCTGCCCACCTAGAGGGGTCTAAAACTAACCACAGCCACTCTTTTATTGAATATTCACTGGCTCTTAATATAAGGGTCCAGATAAAACACCCTCCCTCCCCAAGAAGCTTGCTAGAAAGAAACTCCTAGCATTCTGATTTGCTTAACGTACCATTTTGGCAAGTAGTAACTTCAGCGATCTAAGTTTTGAAAATAGACACCAAAACTCAAGGGTAGCGATACAAATGGACATTTCTCTGCCGGAGTTTTCCAGGAAGTTGAACAGTGAATAAAACTCTCCAGATACTAAACCTGGCTTGCAGTTGTGCCGCTTTCATTAGGAAGGACCCTGCCCTCAAAAGCTACAATCCCCTTGGGCAGATAGTCAAAAGTAACATGTCACTGGGAGATTCCTCGGAAGAGAAAGAACCAGAGAAAACAGGAGAAGGTATTACCTGTTTGGGAGTCTGCAATTCCAGATTCTGAATGGCTCCCACAGCAGGGAGTCTGAGAGATTAGTACAGACTGAGGTGACCAGGGGACTTCCGAAGGGGATAGGATCTGAGGTTTCTGTTTAAGGCAGGATTGTCTCTCAATGTCCGTTTCCCACCCCAGACGGTAAGCCCTCTGAGGGTTTCAGACCGTTCCGTTCGTCTCTGTGTCCTCAGGTTAGGGCAGTCCCTGATACACCGAAGATGCTCCAGAAATGGTCACTGGATGAATAGTAAATGGAAAGAATGAGAAAAGACACTGAGGGACAGCCAGAGAAGGACTGTAAAACAAAGACAGAGATGTGTGTCTTTGGCTCTGACTGTAAACTTGGCATGGGAGGGAGTGTATGACAAAGGGGAAGGTTGAACGAATCTCAGAGGGCACAGCTGCACAGGGCAGACCCTGGGTAAGGAGATTTGTCAGTATCCGAGGCACAGCTGGTGGGCAGGGATGCCTCCCTCGATTTTTAGTTCCCAAACTTGGGGGAGCATCAGACTCACCAACGGGGCTAATTAACACAGAATGCTGCCCTCCCCCCGCCCAAACACACACACACTATCCCAGATTCTCATTCAGTCCGTCTGGTGTGGAGGCCCAGGATGTGCATTTCCATCAAGTTTCCAGGTGATGCTGGTCTGCAGACCTCATTTTGAAAACCATGACTTCCTTTCTTCCCCATCCAGCTATTTCATATGTAAGCCTGAGAATATCTTTACTCAATTAAACTGGAGCCTAAAGGGCTTCCCTACTTGTGCCTAAGCAGGTAAGGAAAAAAAGAATGAGCAGCGTTTCTGTGATGGCAGCTGACATTAAAAAAGAAAGACTCCATGCAGAATTAAGATGTCTTCAGCTCAATTCTAATGATAAAGCTCAGCTTCTCAGACTGATATATCAGATCCCACCTGCTCACTGGGGCCTAGATTCTGCTTGCTGTGATCACAGAGTGAATGGCAGTGAGGCCTTATGCCCAATGTCCAAAGAGAAACTGGAATAGTACCTATGTGTTAAAAGGGAGCATTTCGTAGCTTTTATATTTTTTAAGGCGTTATGGGGAAAAAATGCAAACATTAAAAGAAAAACACAAGCAATCAAAAATGTTCTTTTAAACTCAATGTTTTTCAACTGTTTAAAAGCTATGCCTTGGAAAAAAATTTTAAATCACTCTCCTTTAATGTTATCTGAGCTGTCAAAATAAATGTTATGATTTTTAAATTAAGAATATTAAATCTACTTTTGTAAACCACCACTTCTGTCATCCCCACTAACAACAACAAAATCCACTGCTTTAACCTGCAGCCCTCTGTGGCCACTAGTGCTTCCTAGAGGCCCAGAGCCTGGTGGCCGCTGATTGACAGGTGCACGGAGGGGGCTGTGTGGCCCCTGCGGGCAGCATCACTGCTTGGGCTTGTGAGAGGCCCAAACTGGGAGCCCTTCTCTGCGCACCACTAGGGCTGTCTTTCTGACTCGCTGCGGGTCAAAAAAAGATGCAAAAGACTGCATTATGCTTTAACTCAATTTATCCCCCCCAGTAGTGATCACCCCAGATAGAAGGAAAACCTTCCATCTCATCCTACTCAGTATCTAAGGGAATTAATGCTACAAAAGGCATTTAAAAGAAGGTCAAAATTGATAGCTTAGTTCCAATTTCTGAAGGGAGGAAATGACTGGGGAAGGTATGACTGACCACATGATCAAAGAGGCAGCTGAGAGCGGAGGCAAGTGGCCAGGGAGGGAGTGGAAATGGCTCCCAGCTCAGCCCATCCATCCAGGCGGAGGGATGCTGGTCCACACACAGAGGTGGGGCAGACAGGGGAGATCCCAAAAGACTCACTCCAAAACACCTCAAGGCCCAATGGTTTGTACTTCGTGTACATTTTCAAAAGCTTGTTCCAATTTCCTTTTGGAGTAGTAAGTGACAACTAGAAATCCAGGGCTTTCGAGTGTAGCAGGCTTAAGTGACGTATTGTCTCAACGGTCAGTTAACGAGGCAGAACTCAGCCCTGGTGTCTTCTGTTGGGGAAGGGTAGTTACTAGTGGGGCCCTCAGCTCCCAGAGAACTGGTCTTCTACGTCCTCACCAGGGTGAAGACCCTGGTGCCTGCTTTGGGATGAGTCACTGGTCTGCACACTTATGTCTGCGTCACTAAGTTAACATCTCTCAAGTGAAAGGCTCCTAATCCAGAGGGTCCCCAATCTCCTCAACTACACCATCCTGTGTGGTCACTGGTGTGATTACTGGTCGCTGAGGAGTCCAGAAGTGCCCATGCTGACGCTAAAAATCATAAAAATGAGGCATTTATGGTAATGCCCATGATTCAGAATGATGATTTTTCCTCATGGATCTAGCCAGTTTGAAGAAAAAAGAAGCTAAGACAAGACATGTGACGAGTGTCTTCAAACAGGCTAGCAGAGGCTATTTCCTCACTCTGACATCCTGAGCCACCAAACCCAAAGTCCTGTAAGTGGAAACACGTTCTTTCAGTTTCTTTTGGGGGCCATAGAAGAAGAAAGGAGTGCCCCTGGCAAAACTACTGAGTGTGTGACAGTCTTCCAAGAGCAGAAGAGAGGCTGGCCAGAAATGCTGGTGAGACAACTTCTGAAACAGAATATTCTCATCTCTCCTCTCCTCACCCCATACACCTGCCTTACAATGCGCTCTGGATCCTCAGAAGAGGTGGTCCAAATGGAGAGCCTCTGCTCCTAACCAGGACACCTCCCACCAGCTGTGGGCGAACTCTGGGAAAAGGCTCTTCTGTCAGTCAGTCAGTCACACAGCAGCTCCCAGGAAGGAAGGAGAGGCCCCAACCCCCTTCTACGGGGAGAAACCAGGTTTGCTCAGACAACTTTCCACACTGTTAAAATATTACACCTTAAAAAACACCCAGGACTCAGAAATCTGATAACACCTATGCTTTTAACACCCCTCCTCCCCCAACTAACAACAGAACCCACCAGGAGAAAAGAAAGGCCACCCTGAAGGGACATGCTAGGTGGTGGTGCCAGCAGATCGGGGAGAGAGCTGACAGAAAGGGGGGTAAACCTGAAAGGATCTCCCAGCAGGGGTGTGCCATGTGCTGTGGCAGGTGCAGTTCCCCCAAAACCGGGGTGGTGAGCCTCCAGGAGGCGCTGTGGGTCAGCACTCCTGCAGACCCCAAAGTGATTGCCTCTGGCCTTAGGGAACGGCAGAAACACGGGCAAAATTCCAACGGGGAGGGCTTCCCTGGTGGCGCAGTGGTTGAGAATCCACTTGCCAATGCAGGGAACACGGGTTCGAGTCCTGGTCCGGGAAGATCCCACATGCCGCGGAACAACTAAGCCCGTGAGCCACAAGTACTGAAGCCCGCGCGCCTAGAGCCCGTGCTCCGCAACAAGAGAAGCCACCGCAATGAGAAGCCCGCGCACCACAACCAAGAGTAGCCTCCACTCGCCGCAACTACAGCAACGAAGACCCAACGCAGCCAAAGATAAGTAAAATAAAATAAACAAACAAAAAAATTCCAACAGGGAGAAAGCCTCTGCGTGTTTACAGACAGGGTGAGGACTCCCAGAAGACAAGGGAGGGTTAGTAACTGAACACCTAAAGCTGCCCGGATCGGCGAAGCTTTTTTTTTTTTTTTTTAAACCCAAGCTCATCCAGGATGAGGTCCCTGCAGTAACATCCATGCTAATTGGTAAGTAAGACAAAGCCTTCCCTAACAAATCAGCAATGTAATTATGAAGCCAGTCACTAGATCAAGCCAGTTAGGCGCGCTCGCCGCGGCTCCGAAGCTGTAACCCGACACCACTGTTTGCCGCGGCGCCTCCCCGGGCTCTCCGGGCGGCGCGGGGGACACGGGCTCGGCCGCAGGCACTGCACGGCCGCGTAGCCGCGATCAGGTTCTGCACTTGGACCCGGGGCGCCGCGAACAATCCTCCTTGCTTTCTTGACAGCGCCTTAAAGCCTGGGAGACAAACATAAATTAAGCCAGGAAGGCAACCTCGAAGTCAATTAAAACAACAACTTTTACGGTTTGGGGATGTCTTCCTCAAGTCTACATTTTAAGAAACTCTAGCTTTCCCTCTCAGGATTTTTACACACTTCTATTAAATTGAAGACGGTTTCTGACGCTGCTGGTTTGTCATACATCATATTTTCTCTTGGAAAAAGAAAAGGACGTTTAAAAAATGTTGACAACTAATTTCATTTAGTAGGCAAATTCTGGGAGAGTGTGTTTCAAATGAATATTTCTTTGGAATAAATTACAGCCTTGTTAATAAACATCTGGAAAGAAACATGGGCTTTTTAGAATGTAACTGTTAAGTACTAGAAAATGTTTCTAATATCCTGTCTTACTGGTTCCTCCGCCAGCTGGGAATTTTAGGTTTTAAACCTAACTCTTAGGAAGCTAGGGACACCAGTCACCTCTTCCAAAGATACTGAGAATGCCAACAATTCTCTTATTTTACCTAACAATTCTGGCTAAAAGCACTGCACACCTAAAGTAAAAGATTGAGCCGAATTATACAGTTTCTAAACTTAAGTTTAACAAAAACATAACATGATACGATGCCTGGAATTTGCTTTAAAATGTTCTAGAAGAAAACGGCCGTGAAGATGAAACAAAACTGACAAAATGTTGATAACTGTCGAAGCCGGGTGATAAGCACAAGGGATGCATTGTACTCTTCTCTTTAAAGTTTGAGTGTGTTGGGAATTTTCCATAAGAAAAAGGTAAAACACACACACACACACACACACACACACACACCAATACATACTTTTAAAATTCTACAAAGTAAAAAATCAAATAAGCACGATAAACTATTTACATCCTTAGCGAGAACTATTATATTAACTTGATAGGCTATTTTACATAGAAGAAAGCTATAAATGCTCTATGTAAACAAGCACGCCCAGTACAAGTGGAGACTCCTCTTAAGCTTTGAAAGAGCATATCACATCTAACCACGAGGGGGCGCAGCAGAGCAACAGGCACTCCTGAAGTCTGGTTATTCACTGCAATTTCTAACTAGAGATCTCTCAAAGCATGCACATTTCCAAGATTGTTCCCAAATTCAGGTCTCCATAGGACACTGCTAAGCAAGCCAAGAGCCCCGCAAAGACCAAACTAAATTATTTTATGCTATGGTTCAAAATCTGGAAATACTACATGTAAAAAAGGTTGTTGTCTGTATATAAGTAACACTGACGTTTCCAAAACCATGGTTAAAAAATCCATGGAGGACTCCTGAAGTGAGAACAAACACACAACAACAAACATACAACCCGAGTGATAAGATGTGGACTGGGAGAAGCCAGCAGTTCCGAATTTCCAGTGGGGGCATCCTAAGGTGATTCTCAAGGTTAGCAGTAGGAATTTTACTAGGATAGAAAAGCCTTCAATCATCCTATTGCTTCTTAATAACAGGAAATTACCTCCACACTGAACAGAAATGGCTTCAGGCAGTTATGTGGGAAAACTTCATAAAGAATATTGGGGAGGAGCCGTTTAATCGTAAAGTGTAACTCAGGTAACCTCAAAGAGATAATGAAGCAAGCTGATTGTATGACTTGCTGGAATTCTTCCTATTCAAATTACAAGTTGAAGTTCTATGATATTGTATGTTCAATACAGTGTTCATAAGACACGAACTATTACCACCAATCCTTCCATATGAAACTTGGCAAACATGAACTATTATAATGTTATTTTTATAAATAATATATTGTTGTAGTCATTAAAATTATGACGCTAGTCCACACTAATTTGGTGTCTTTAGCATGCTGAATCTAAAGCCTCATTATCATTAAGGGAAGGAATTCTTAAGATTTTAATTTCTTTCCCTTAAGATTATGTGCCAGTAAAGGCTAGCCAGCCTCACCCCACCCCCATTCCCATGCATAATGAAAATATTTTTTTCTCCAGTACTTGTAATTGCCTGGATTGGGATTCTGGTGTCAACCCTCCTGTACCATCTTTTCTCCAAAGATACCTTGTTTTTCCTCTCACACTAGAGACCCTTCATAAACAAGGTCAGGGGGAAAAAGCTTAGGGTAGAAACCCAATGCTTTGCCAAAAGTATGTGGCAGTGTTTTGGTTTTTTGTTCTTGTTGTTTTAAAGAGCGCTCTCAGATACATAAAACAGTCATACTAAAACAGGTAAATATAATTTTCTAGAACAAATCTGTGAAAAATAAAATTGCATCTTAATTAAAACAAAAGATTACCATCTAGGTTTTGTTAGCCAACTAACTTGCCACTGAATAAAACTAACAAAAACGAAGTATGGTACATCGGGAAGTGTTTTTATGAAAGTGTTCCTTACAGGTTATTATTAGTTTTTAATCTTCTTTGTTTTCAAATTGGGAATACTTTATTACTGTGAAAAATCACTTAAAAGAAGACATGCTTTATATTCCTCACAAATACAGAACATATTTCTTTTAACTTTCACATGCAATCTAAAGAGGAAAACCAGATAAATATTCTTTATTTACTTATTTACTCACTGAGTAAATCTAAACACTGTACTGTATGGTCTAAATCTGGATTCCTTAAAAGAAAACGATCACATTTTTACAATATGACATATGGGTATAAAAATTTAAGGTACATGATAAAAGACATATACTTAAGAGATGCATAAAGGGGAGGAGATAACTATTCTACTATGTAAATATCTGTTTCATATAAGCAACGTACATATTCAGAATGTTTACTTTAGTTAATTCTAAGAACTAGGCAGGCTCCTAGTTAAGGTTTTACAAAGACAATTTAAACTTTATATCATATACTTGAATAATTCACAAAGTAGAAAAAGGAAATGAGGATACAAACTATGCTTGAGGGCAGTGAATGATACTTAGTAAAGATGGCAGCCATTCAGTTTTAAAAATAATTATTTTGGGGCTATTTTGAGATAAAAGGTATTTCTTCCCAAGGACTTCTGGGTATTGATAATTAATGACCCACAGAACTTCATTTACACAAAGTCATTTAGTCAAATACAATAAAATTAATCAGAGCACCACACTGAACGTAATAAATATTTATTTTCTAAGGAAACTACCTGTCAGAACTTCAACTTCTATGATCTTCAAGGACCTTTAAGGAGACCTGCCTCCAACCCACCCCACTGCCACCCCTGAACATCCTGCCTATCTTTAGGGGCTTCAGAAGCAAGAAGGCAGGTGTCACTTGAGGAATCCACGCTATGAATTTGTTAACCAGCTACTGTTAGACAGCTAACAACCAACACCAGGTAAAGTCTATTTTATTTTATATTTCCGGCCATAATAAAAATATTTTTAAAAGCAGTCTGCTTAAAAAACTGTTCAGAAAAGACCATCACCAGGTTTGTGACAAGCACAGAGGCAACGCAAAAATTTCTTCATCAGCTACGGACCACGCATGGTGCTCAAATTCCTCCGCCAGTTGGGTTTTCTACGACAGCAGAGAAGACAGAGAAGTACACACATACATGGAGATTCCCTCCTCAAAGAGAGAAAGAAATCTGAAAAGCAAATCTGTATCATGTATTATTGTAAAATGGGTAACCACTAAGGGAGGATCAGATTAAAACAGTCACCACCTCGTTATCTCATTGGTGTGGCTAGAATTTTATGCAAACCTGTTCTGGTGCAGAGATGACCTTGGGACTTTCAGATTCCCAGAGTTTAACTCAACACTTCTAAACACCAGGGTGGGGTACTCCAGCAGGCCTGCCTGAAGCCCGGGAGCTGCGGCTGGCGTGGAATGATAAGCAGTCAGCCAGGAGAGCAGAGCAAGGGGCTAAAGGTTGATTTGCAGCAAGTAACGCTTCATTATTTAATTTTCTTACCATGGCATGATCAAGTAATACTTTTTACTTTTGTTCAACAGGTTCACACAGACAGCTAGAAACACGAGTGAATGAGTGTGTGTGTGTGTCCTGAAGAGCCAGAATTCCTTCCCCTTCACTATTCTACATGAAACTCCTTAGAAGCACAAAAATGCCTGGTTTAGCGTCTTGCTTTCATTTAACCACCTATGAAGGTTTTTAAAGGAAAAAAAGCTTAGAATTAAATAGCAACTCTGCAAAGCTACAGGTTTTTGCAAAGGGACAGAAAGATAGTAATTCAGACATGAATTCGTTTTAAGAGCTGAGGTTTGCTGCTACCTGGAGTTACTGGAGAAACAAAGCTGCCTTTGGGCACCTAAAACTAGTCAGACCTGCTGTAGCAGCTGCACGGTCGGCTCCAGAGCTGTCCTCCACTCTTCTCCCTCCGGCCCCCACCCCGCGCATCCGCATTGCTCACTCCACTCGGGGCGGCGCCGAACGGGCACACTCAGCCCTCCTCTGCCGTCCCTGCTCAGGGGCAGGGCCAGCTCTGGACACACGGCGTGCAAGTGTAAGAGGAGGCCAGACAAGAGAGCAGATGCTGACTCCATTCTGAACTGAAAGCTGCAGTTGGTGCGGAATACAGCTTCTGTGTTCCCAGGTTGCTAAGATAGATACATCAAATTGTGGGGCTTGCTTCAGTGAATCCTGGCAGGGATTCCCAATTAAGTTGAGAGGAGGGACGGGAGATCTTGAGAGGAGACGAAGGAGGCTTTCCAGCTTCAGCAGCCCTCAGACCACAAAGACAGCAGAATTTCCTTCCAAAAGGGAGTTCTCATTGTCTCTATGTGGTGCTTGTTTAAATGATAAGCATCTGTTATGTCCTATTAGGAATCATATGTTTTCAAAGATATTGCCATGTTTTTATTTTGAAATTTTTATTTGTATTTCAAAGAAAATTTTTAGACAGCCAAGCATGGTTTTGTTTGTCTCATGATCTTCAAGGAAAAACAAAACAAAACAAAACAAGGCATCTATTTATTACCCAGAATAGGAATGTCGTCTTATTGGCCTGACATATGCCATTCACAGATTCATACAAAGAATGAACTGCCACACAGTGCTCATGGAGAAAGACGCTGCTCCACACAATGAGTGATGGGCGCTCCGGGGGACAGGGCTGCTCACAGGGTTTCCCAGCATCTGCACGGAGGGCACAAGTTTGCCTTTAACACCAACCGCACTAGCCACTGGAGACAATAATTTCGTTTAAAAGATACGCTAACTTTGGTTAGTTGCTCTTTCCTTCAAGAATATTGAAACTAAATTAAACATCCACCCATTTCTTAAGCAGGAGTCCTAGCTTGGGGGTTTCAGTCAACTGTTTAAGGAATAATTATTAAGTCAGTAGAAAATATATGATATGTGCATATGCAGTGGCCACTGCATTTTTAGATGTTCGTGTTCTGCTGGTCAGTGTTGATTAATGGAAAGACCTATGAAAGTAGCTGTTACCCTTATTTCAAGGCCATTTTCACTTAAAAAATGGAGCTTGCCCTCTGGTGCCTTGAGCATACACCTGATCTTTGCACTCAGCAATCAGAGACACCTCTCTCTCGTCTCTCTGCCCCCTCTCCCTCTCTCCTTTGGCAAGAAACTACTGCAACTACAGCTATCTCCTATAGGATAGGCCGTAATAGTAAATATGAAATTTCTATAGCAACAAAATTTTAAGAAGTTCTACAAGTGAATTAAAGTTCACACTCCTAAATGCCATATTTATCTATACATTTTAAAAATCTCTGTTGTAATATTGACAAAGTCGTCTTGTTTTTTATTGATATAAACAAAATATAAAATAAAGCTGCGTGCTTTTACTAGTGTTCTCTAACAAGGAACCACAGCAAAAGAAACCTCTAAGGGTTTCTGTTGTAACTTTTAACTTTCTTAAATAGCTAAAGTGTAAAATATTTTGACCAAAGACAAACTTTTAGTATAATCTGCTACTGATAATTTGAAGTATGCTTTTATTTTTATTTATTATTTTCTGTCAGTTTAATTTTTGACAGAAAAAAATCTTTATGTATTTGTATGTCTGTATATATGTATGTATCTTCAACCTCCCCTTATATGTTTTTTATCTGTTTTGTGTGTGTGCGCCTTTCTAAGTAGCATTGTAACTTTTATTCTGTCATTGGAACACTGTTTAAAATAGCATATGCCAAAAGCTATCAGCTGCTACACAAATTTGAGTTTTAAAATATCAAAATATATACTAAGTATCTCACTATTAATAATTCAGTGCATGGCAACTGGGTAAAATTTACATTTCAGCTTCTCAATTAAATAAAAAAGCTTTCGAGGGGACAATTCAGCAAATAGAAGTCTAAAGGTTTTCTAAATCTGAGTTAATATCCCTTTCTAGTTTTTTTAAGGGAAACAGGCCGGAGCAGCTGTTACCTAAGAAGCTGTGACACTCGCCTGACAATAAAACTGTTCCTAGGACACTCGTGTCGTACACTTGGTTGGTATTATAAAATGTGCGTCTTCTCTCCCACCTATTGTAAAAACACAAGGAACAGAGCTGAATGTTTAAGAAAAAGAAAGGCTGTCAAATCCATTTCAGAAGAGTTCTCACCTGACAGCAACATGGTTATGTACATTTTAATTAGGGGAGAGGAAGAAATAAAAATTATGTTAAAGGGCTCCAAACTTGATGAACAACATAGACAACTTTACATTAACATATGATATTTCCAAGTAAATCAATAAAGCTAAAGGAAAGTTTCTAACATTTATCTCTCTTTTTGTCATTTTTCCACGAAGAAATTGCTAAAATGAACAGGAAAGCGGAGATGCATGAACGAGCTCTTCTTGCTCGTGCCAGAAGCAGGGATCTTAGGATGGGTATTTTCATCCTCAGAGCACACCCTACGACACTCAAATCAGAATAGACGGCTATAAAAAGGGGGAGGACTGGGAGGAACTCTAGGGGTGAGATACGCCTTCTGAGTAGCTGAACAACCACACCCCCCCCCATCAGCAAAACAACCCAGAGGCAATCAGGTGGACTGTCCTCCAGGGGTTGAGTGCAGCCAAGAGCCCACTTCACTCTTGTCAGAGACTAGTCCCTAATTATAAAAGGCTACTTTGAACACTTAAGGCCTCAGGGATCCTATTGGCTACTATAACTTCTAGGCTCTTTACACACATTATGGACATTTCTTAACATATATTGGGAAATCAAACAGTATATTTCATGAACAAAGCTTGAAAACATATACTGTCTTCCTTAAGACCAAATGAGGCTGCCCAACTTGATTAAAATTAAAACCAGTATAGTCTGAGGCTGGATGTCTCGCCCTGCTGATTGTCCTTCCCCACTCAGTGCCTGTAAAAACTTCCTTTCCACCTCCTGAAACATCCTGAAATTAACCAGCTTGAAAGCAAAAAGTTATTCTAAAACAAATTATATCTAATCTTTTTGAGAAATTTAAGGATAAACACAGAACTCTAATCTCAATCTATTACTATTACTTCTGCTAAAAGTAAGATAACTCATGGCCAAGGGGGAAAAAAACCAATTTATGATCTTTCTCTCGATGCAGTGGCCCTCTGACGGCACCCTGTCTTAATGGTACAAAGTCCAGGGCTTGGGACAGCTGGCTCCCCTCAGCCCCCTCCCTTTCAGTCATAGGCGGTCACGACCAAGATGACTTGTAGATTTCTAACTTAAAAACCAATGAGACATCAAGTTTAACATACATACACATTCAAAATCAATTCACTTGGGCACGGGCGAAAAGAGGGTGGAGAGGTACGTTTTTAAGCTAAAACACAGGGAAACTAACAGAAACACACTAAAGCAAGTTGGATGCAAACCCGGCCACAGAACTCAAAAGTGAAGCAGCCTTCGCGCCAGCAATACGAGCCTTAAAAAAAAAAAAGTCTCGCACGTTCACAACAACACAACCGCCACAACACGCACACATATCCCAGCTGTAAAAGCGACAGCTCCAAGCTCCCTCCGCCCCACCGCTGGGTTCTGGTTAGCTCCCGACCCCCTCCTGACCCCGGTCCGTGACTGCCCGTCCCCTGCCCTTCCCCCAGCAGATCTGCCCGCGAACGCTGGGGGTCCCCGGCGCTGGCCCCGGGGGTCCAAGGGAGCGGGGCAGGGAAGTAGCCGGAGGGAGCGCTCCTCCCGGTACCTGCTCCAGCCCAGGTCCCTCCCGCCGAGGCGCCCGCGACCCTCGCGGCCGCCCGGGCCCCTCCTCCGCCCTCCCGGCTCAGCCGGCCCTGGCGAGGTCCCAACGCCGCCCCCACCCACCGGGAGCCCAGCGCATCCAAGAATCCCCTCCAACCCGGCGCCGGGAGAACTTACCACATGCAGCTCCACCTGGGAACTAACACATCAGGAGGGGTTTCTGCCCACTCCTCAAGCTACTCCCGCTCCATGCGGAATCCCCCGCTCCGGGGGCCCAAGGGTGGCTCCGAGGAGCGGGCTGGAGGCGAGACCGAAGCTAAGACTCCGCCGTCCTCTGCCTGCGCGCTCGGAGCATTATACAATGGTGGAGGAGGAGGCGGCGGCGGCGGCAGGCAGCGGAGGAGGAAGCGGGAGGCGGGCGGAGGGGGCGCCCTGACCGAGCTAGCGGCAGCTAGTGCTCCAGCACTCGCTGTGCAGGAGTGACGTGCGTCCAGCGAGCCTCCCGCGAGCTCCGGGCCCTGGGCTCAGCAGGCCCCGCCCCTCGGCCCGCCCCGCCCCTCGGCCACCAGGCCCCGCCTCTTGCCGGGCCCCGCCCCCTCCCCCGGAGGTCCCGGGAGGCGCGATAAATGCCTAGCGGGGCCCCGGCCGCCCCAGGAGCAGGAAGGGGCAGGCGGAGCACGCGAGACGCCGGGTGGCAGCGCCGCCCACGGCTCCCTTCCCAGCCGGGGCGTCCTTGATTTTCTCTTAAGGGAAGGCTTAAGGAGCAGGGGAGAAGAAAAGAGACACTCCGGCCAGGGGACCACAACTAACCACCAAGAATCCCCTCACACCACTCATGCAAATGACGGAGCCGCTAGTGACAAAGGCGGCGGCGAGAGCCGCGCGCGCACAGCCCGCTGAGTCGCGCGACCGCAAATATGACAAGCATCTGAGCTATTCTGCAACTTGGGGCCGGTTAGCCGGGCAGGCAGGGTCCCGGGGGGATATGGGGGGAGAGAAAATCAGACCCCAAGGCGCGGCGTTTACGCTGCCAGCGGAGCTTTCGAGACAGGCGTTCCCGGAGGGCGGGGGCGGCGCTCCGGCAGCTGAGACCCTCTCCGATGCCCCAGTCTCAGGACGCACGAGTGGCCCGCAGAGACGTCCGAATGACAGGATGGGTGGGGGCTCCAGCTGGAGCTGGGGACAGAAAATTCCCTTTGCGTGCAGTGGCCTCAGCCCAACACTTGAAATGGGTCACCAAGTCAACAGTACCTTCGGAACAGGACGGAACCGAGTTGCATCCTTCGTGGCAGGCCGTGGCCGTGGTGCAGACCCGGCAGCCGGCCGCCTACCCTGGCAGAGCCCACGCAGGTAGGCAAGCCAGGCTTGGATACGCAGGGGATACCAAGGCGCAGTTTCACATTGCTAGCCTTTTCTCTCTCCTTTCTTGAACTACTCACATTTAGCAGGTAAATTTATACTAGTTGGGAGAGGTTGTGCGTATGGTAAGAATTTTAAAGCCCTAGGAAAGGAGAGCTCCCCTAGAAAATTAATGATTATTTTAAAAATTACATGCGCGTTCACTGTAAAGATGTTACAAAAAGTAATTCAGGCACCTTAAAACTTTGGCCGCCACCCCAATCAATATCGTCTCGGATCTCTTTGGAGCGTAATAGTCCACTATACTAGTTATGTTTAAGGATAATAAAGCTTTAAGACCTAACACAAAGGTGATTATAGGGCTTCCCTGGTGGCTCAGTGGTTGAGGGTCTGCCTGCCGATGTAGGGGACACGGATTCGTGCCCCAGTCCGGGACGATCCCAAATGCCGTGGAGCGGCTGGGCCCGTGAGCCATGGCCGCTGAGCCTGCTCGTCCGGAGCCTGTGAGAGGCCCACGTGAGAGGCCCGCGTACCGAACAAAAAAAAAAAGGTGATTATAAGTCGTTAACATCAAGACAAGTTTACATCTATTGGAACTGTTCAGTAATGATTTGTTATCAATCAAATCGACGATCTTATTGAAATTAAACCTGGGCTAAAATGTTGGTAGACGGAACAATGTTTCTTGTTTTATCTTTCAAGGGAATGAAAAAGGTTTTTACTGGCCCCTCAGTATAATTAAAAGGTTACACAGATTTTTCTTTAAGTATAACCAATGCCAGAAGCTGATTATTTGTGGATATCTTTGGAAAGTTGCATTACAGTGGCATTCCAAATTACACATGGTGGAAGTAGTGCTCAGGGTCCTCAGCAAGTCCTGTTCAGTTTGTGCCTGGGTGGCATAATATTCAAACATTTTGCCATGAAGCCAAGATATTTTTCATTTCTAGAGTTCTGCCTTTCAGAGAGGACACTACCTA
This sequence comes from Neophocaena asiaeorientalis asiaeorientalis, assembly GCF_003031525.2. NCBI lineage: Eukaryota > Metazoa > Chordata > Mammalia > Artiodactyla > Phocoenidae > Neophocaena > Neophocaena asiaeorientalis. The sequence continues at coordinate 564,638 of NW_020173955.1, read as the reverse complement.
CCAACAGTTTCCTAACAACCCACTCACTTATACTTTCAGTGCTCAGTTTAAGGAGAAGCCATTGAAATGGAAGCTGCAGTAATCTCTTCCTGTGATATCTCTGTAGCAGAGGCCAGAGGCTCTGTTGAAATTAAAATAAATTGAAACTGTTATTCATGAATTGAAGTGAGCAGCAAGTTAGACTTGCACAATTTTTGTGACGCTTGGATATTTTCTAGCAAATGAATTACCAAAAGAACTAAGATCAAAGAGACAATTTTTAAGTCTTCAGAGTGGACACTTGATTCTGCTAAAGTACTGTATTCTGTGTGCGCTCAGTAAAGGTTTGAGTTCTTAGGAAAGCAATCTAAGTTATGGGGGAAAATGTTTTTCACCTTTCCACACTTTTGAAGGTAAATGTCTTATCAGTGCACATGTTATATATAAGTCCCACTTCCCCCCCTTCTAGATTCTGGCATCTTGTACCAAGAAGTCAAAGGATGAAGTGGCAGCTTCAACAGCTGCTGATGTAGTCCCACACCAGGTGGTTCATGGCCCCCTCCCCTGGGGCCAAGTCCCCCACAGGCCAGCAGAGCAATTTCTGCCTGGTCCTGGGAATCCAACACCATGAGGCTAAGGAAAGGCCCTCCTTGAGCTTTTGAAGTCAACTCCCTTCAGTATGCATGATTAAAAAAAAAAAAAAGTATGTGTGTATATACACACACACACACATATATATATACATACATATATATATATACACACACTCATACATCCATATATATATATATAGTTTATTCCTAGCAAATGAACAAGAAGTGCTTAGTGAACACATAAGTGTGGTTTTCACACTTTCACTCTCTGGAACATTTAAAAGTCCATTTACAATAATCCTACCCTCAGGATTTAGAGTTAGGAGCTTCTCCCTCTCACTTTCACATACAAGAAATTAGGCCAGTCATCCACATTTAACTATCAGGAACATACCTGTTTAGGGAGAAAAGAAATATTGCTTTTGTAAGTATAGAACTGTGATGGTAATTTTTAAAAATACTCAAGAGTTTAATTTCAGAGCGGTACTTCTCAACACTGCTTTGTAGTTCTGGGTACTAGTTTGCACTTCACTGCTTCTCTTGAAAGTTTCTGTGCCCTCACATCTTGCAAACAACCAGACTACTGCACTAACTGAAGGCCACTTTTAGCACTTAATTAGTATGCACCAAAGAACTGACACAAGGACAAGCTGTCTACATAAACTGAGAAAGACTTTAGGACAGTTTTCAAGCTCATTCTTTCTCCTTTATTACATTTTACCTTTTAAGTTCCACATGAAATACTGGTAATAATCATCCATCTATATACCTTGGAAATATTGGTCTTATGCCCCTACCCCCTCAATAAATGTTTCAGTTATTAAACACATTATATACAGCCAGCTGGGCTAAATAATCTTTTCGTGGAAAATGCAGAGATCCTAACTGAATGTGGACTTCCCATTCACTGATCACTGAAATCTATTAATAAATCTTCAAAATAAAGTCTGGACGTCTCACATCACCTAACTGATTATCAAAGAGTTGATACAGGATATGATGATTTGTTAAACTAAACACTCTCACAAAGATGGCATGGACAGGTTCAGTACTTTTCAGCCACTAGCAAGTTAAAACTTCACGGTACCAAAGGAGCCAGTTAACTTCTCTACTACTGCAGATTCTTCTCCATCTCTTTGCCCTACGTGTGTCAGGTTTTTTCCTGCCTCTCCCTGAAGTCACGCTTCACAAGAAGAGAGCTTCAACTCCGGTGAGGGGCTGCTCTTGCAAAGCTTCCCTCCTTGTTATTGGACTGCTTTGCAATGACTGCCCCTTATGTTCTGGGAGAGGGTCATTTTTCTGTCAGCAATACATGCCTTTTTCTCTCTTAAATATCTGCTAGTATTTAAATCCTAATTTGCAAGAAAATCTTAATGATAATATTGGAAGAAAATGCTCTTAAAACCATTTTCTTTTTTCCGGCATTTTTGATTAGTCCCTTCTAACCATTTCTAGAGGAGATGGCATCTGTTGAGCATGAGCTTCCTCCCTACTTCATTTGCCACTATTCTCCGGTAAAATCCTCAGATAAATGGTGAGGTCCACTGCAGAGCGGCCCTCCTTAGAGACTCCAGCTCTTGCTTTCATCCTCTCTCAGCTGGAAAGCGAAGGCCTTGCCTGGTGACAACTCCAGTGCTCCCTTCCTGCCAGATGCCACTCCGCCAAGACTTGGTGGGTGTTTCTCAGAAACCTCTCTCCTTGTCCCCAGTTCCCCACAGGGCACTCCTCTCCTGGTGGCCTCTGCAGGTTGACCCTGTACTTCCTGTCTATAAACCATTCTCCCTTCTTGAGCAGTTCACACCCTTCTCAAGGTACTCAGCACTCCGGGCTCCCCTAGAAAACTTCAATGAATGTTAGAAATCATGCAGCCTCCAGACCATCCTTGTCCCTGGGAACCAGCTTGGTGAGAGGAAGAGTCCTGGAGTAGGGGTTTGAAGATCTTGTACAAATAAATCTCTTAGCTATGATTAATCATTGACTTTTTAGTTTCTTAATCTGCTATGTCACAGATTTAGGATAAGCACTGGTTCCGGTGAAAAGAACACAGGTGGTTGGTCAGAAGATCTTGGGTCTAGTTCCTCAGCCAGTCAGCAGTGAAGCTGAATCAGGGCCTTGACATCATGGGGCCCGCATCCACACCCCACAAAATGAGGCACTAGGGCTCAGGGGTTTCTGTAGCCCCTTCCCAGAACTAAGAGTCTATGAAAAGGTGACTACAATGGGGACTGCCTTCACGGAGGAGTTTAGAAGAATATAAAACCAACTTCACATCCTATTTTCTGTGATACACATTCTCATATCTATTGTAGAAACGATCTAAGATTGTGTACCTTTAAATCACCTGTGAGTAAAGAGGTCATTTAAGAGAAGTATGGTGATTTCGGGAATGTAAATAACGTATTTAAACCACTTTTTGAAGTCTCAGCTGTAGAAATTCTACTTTGAGGAGTTAAAAAAAGTCAAAGCTTTAATGTGTATAGATGCCCAGGAAATACCTCTAAGTTCAGGCTATGAAGTATCATTAAAAATAAACATGTGGACAGAGAACACAGTTTAAATGGAAATAGCGCATACAACAAAAAATGAATCAGCTCTTTGCCACTGTGAATTTTTATTGGTTTTCGGAGGAGATGTAACACTTAGGTAAGACTTTATCTTTTCTTTTAGTCACCAACACAGAACTGTTCTTTAAAGACCTGTTGCCAGAATAAACAAGACTTTTTCAAAATTATCCAACTGTCCAATAATACTTGCTTTAAATTGAAAAATATGTATTTTTCAATTAAAAAAATTTTATATTTAAAATTTCAGAAATGCAGAGTGAAAGTCAAGTAGGAAGAAACTAAGGCAAACATCTCAGATAAACACCAATGCTATATTAGATACACTTGTGTAACTAGTCAATTGTTTTCCTAAACATGTTCTAAATATTGAACAAAAGATTTTATCTTGCTGAGTAATATTTGTTTCAAAACTGCTTTCTTAGAGAAGTCTTGTTTGAGGTATATGAAACTCCTTAAATGGGCAATCATCAGAGAAACTGGCTTTTAAGGAGAAAATAATAGTGTGAATGAGCTATATGTAACTTCCCTTTTTAAAAACAGAAGTTGAATCTGTAACACCAAATTTAGAAAGGAGAGTGGATGGCAGCAAATACCACGAGAATATCATCTATAGCATAGACGCCCACTGCCGTTCTGTTCTGTTACAAATAAATGTACACTCTACAAACTCGAGTTTGCTCAAACAATGCATGTATTTAATTGTCCCTAAAGATGATTACTTTCAAAGAAAACATACATATGAGTCACATCAAATTTAAAAGACTCATTTAAAAAGTGCCAGATTCCCTGACTTTGACTACAGTGATTCATTTGGCCTCATTACACAGAGGACAACATAGTCCATACTGGGACGGCTGATAAATAGCTTTTGTGGGAGTAGTATTGGTAATTTCAACACCATTTATATTTCCTTTTACTTTCCTTTAAGTTATTAAAGCCCAAATTATAGGGCTTCCCTGGTGGCACAGTGGTTGACAGTCCGCCTGCCGATGCAGGGGACACAGGTTCGACCCAAAAAAAAAAAAAAAAAAAAAAAAAAAAGTCCAAATTATAAAGGTTGAAAAGAATTTTAATGAATCAGACATTCATTTTTAATCGATCCTGATTTGTTATCACTTTAGAACTGTTAGACATGCTCTTAGTTTTAGTGATGAAAAAAAATAACAGCTATAAAGATAAAGACTCCAGAATTACTATTTTCACATTATAGCCAAAAATGAAAAGTGAGAAAATAGAAACCTTTCCAAAAGTTCATCAGATGAAAAGAACAGAATTAATGGGGAGATACACCATTTAGGGACAAGAATACTTAATACTATATAAATATCAATTCTCCCCACAACTCATCAGTAAATTAAATATGATTCCAACTCAAATCCCAATGCTCCCCTCTCCCCACCCATGGAACTTTAAAAGCAAATCCAGAAATCATCTGGAATAGCAAAGGGCAAAAGATAGCTGTAGTAAGTTTAAAGAACAAGATGGGAGATGTGTCCCATCAGATATCAAGGTTTATTATAAAGCTCTAGTAATTAAAACAGACTGGTGCTGGCAAGGGATATATAGATCAGCAGAATAGAATCGAGTGTGCAGAAACAGACCCACACATATACGGAAGCATAAAATATGACAGAGGTGAGGTTACAGATCAGTGGGAAAGAATAGGCTATTCAATAAATGACTAAAGGTCACCCGGTTACCTGCATGGAAAAATAAAATTAAATGAGGTACCTGACATTTTTAGAAAAAATACATTTCAGGTGGACTAACATCTAAATATGTGAAACAAAACATTAAAACTTTTAGGAGAGAATATAGGAAAATATGTTTATAGGCTCAGGATAAGGAATGTGTGATTTCTGTCTGTCTCCTAAGGTTCATTCTCTACTTGCCTCTGCTTTGCCCCGTACCTTGAAATGTTGACCCCTATGGACTAAGCTTCTTTGCCAACTAGCTTCCAGCTGGATTCTTCAACAGGAAGGCACCAGAAAGAGACCAGTGGGTCAGAGCGGAGAGAGGCTGGGGTATTTCTTCCCTGCTCCTTCCTGCTTTGGGCCCCTGTTATAGCATCACCCATCCCTCCAAGACCACAGCTTCTGCAGGCAGCCCCTTGTCCAGGGTGCCAACTCTCACAGATTCTAGCAACACCATTTCCTCCCCTTTCCCCTTTAGACCTAAAGATAATAACAGCTTCCTACAGTTCTTGGTCTTCCATGCCTCAACCTTTGTCTCTCTGTCAAAAGTACTTTTTCATTAAGGTCTCTTTAGTTGAGTCACTTGAGTGGAATACTGTTTCCTGCCGAGACTTTGATTATTAAGAAACAAGACAGCCAATGCACAGACTATAAAGAAAAAGACCAATAACTTTGATTATATTAAAAATTAAACATCTATTAAACAAAATATACTATAAAGATAAAGGCAAGCTACAGACTGTTGAGTGATATGTGATTCATATAATCAACAAAGGATTAATATTCAGAATTAATAAAGAACTGAATCAATTTTTAAAAAGTCATATAAACCCAATAGAAAAATGGGTAAAAGAGAAAGCTCAAATATCCAACAAATACGTGAAAAGATACTCAATCTCATCAGCAATAAGAAAAATGCAAATTATAAAAGGTTAGTTCGCAGCTATCAGATTGACCATTTTGGAGATAATGTGGCATTATCGAGTGGAGTTGGAGATGCACACACCCTGCCCACATACGTGCAGTCTTTCTCAGCTAGGGTTCCATAAGAAAATAAGCCCTACAGAAAAGAATTCAAGTGACTATTTCCTCAGATCTCCCAAGGGTGGTATAAAGGTAAGAACCAGTGGTGTGCTGGTAAATGTTTAACCAACTGGCTGGCGTGTGGGTGGGGAATGGGGAAAGAAGGAAAGAAGCCCTTATTTGTAGAATTTGCTGATTTCTGTGGTGCAAATAACCCACCATGGCTGATTTCAAGCCTCCCAACTGAACTGAAGAATTAGAAAGATTGGCGTAATCTCTGGCTCTTAGGAGAAGGTATCAGTCTCCAGCTCCAGTCCAACACGTGAACCATTCTAGACAGAAGATAATTCATTACATACAATAGATGCCTTAGGGGTTTAATTCTCTGGAAGAATTCTGGATGAGAAGGGCTAAATCTAGAATCTAGAGAAACTCTTGTTTTTATTCCCCATGGAGACATAGAAGAGTGTTTATTGTAGCTTTGCTTGTAATAGCTAAAAATCAGAAACAACCTTAATGTTCATTAAGATGAGAATAAATTGATATACTTGAAAGCTATGGTGGATAAGAAGTACTAAAGATACCAAATATCAACATGGTTAAATCTCAAAAACACAATGCTGAGTAAAATAAAGCAAGCTGTAAAGTATGTACAGTATAATATCATTTATATAAAATATTTTAATACATGCAAAACAATACTATATATTGTTTACCAATACAGACGTATGCAATTATAGAATAAAAACATTACAGACAAAAAACATTCATGAAAGTGGTTGACTTTCGTAAATGGAGGAGAATACTGGAATCAGGGAGAGACACTATAAAGTTTAACTTCTTTTTAAAAACATGTAAAGCAAACAAATATGTTGTAATAAACAATTTAAATGTATTGTTTTAGATTTCATCACATTAAAAAAATACATTTTTTCCCTTTCTTCCATATGGTTCCCATGAAGTAGAACTTCGTAAGGTTTTTTCCCACAATTTCTAATATCTATTAATAAAGCATTGGGTAATATTTATATTTCATGCATTTATTTATCCCCCATTATTTCAGTAATAACTTAATTCCTTTTACTCATTTGATATATTGTCCGTCTTCTCTGTCTCTTAATAATAGACTGCAAAATTCAATGATGATGCTACCGTAACCTAAAGTTTTTAATAGGAAGCCCAGCTGACAAGGCAGGTATAAGAGAATAATTGGTTTAAAGCCAGTATTTGGGGGTATATTTCTCACCTGACTAGAAAGGATAAAAACTTCCTCACAGAATATGTAAGGCTTCCTGTTACTTCCTTAATATACCAAATAATGCATGTAGCACTGAAAAGTGAAATCTTGTTTTCTTTTGTTTTAAAAAACAATGGAAACACACTTTCCCCATGAACTATCTTTCACTTGGTGTTCAGGTGACCACTTACTGCTACACCAAATGCATTCTGCTTCTCTCTTATTTGTGTCCCTCGATACAGGGTTATAGGAATAAAGCCCACACACTCTCTTGACCTTTGGGAATGTGATGCTGTCTCAGTGCACGGGTAGTGTGACTTTTTTTCAGAGATTGTCTTGAAATAAGCCTATGTTTTCAATACACACTTTTCTTTTTGCTAGCAGGCATTCTGAAGCTAGGTGGTTCTAAATAAAGAACTCTAGTCAACAACAGGAAATAACTCCCACAGAAAAAAGGGGCAGAATACAAACTCTCACCAACTCTTGTACACAGTTCACAACGGCCTTTTGTTCCATGCACATTAAGCCTGAAATCTTTACTTTTCAGAGCATGTTTGGGCCTTTGCAGAGCAATTAAACCTTCCTTTTCCTTTCGCTGGTGTCCTTGCCTTCTCTCCGAGAAAGTTAACCTTACAACGGACTTCTTACTATGAGGTAGCAGATCAGAAAATGGAACAGTTTCTATTCTGAAACTCAACATTTTTTTCTTAATGGAGCTTCTCAAGGGGAAAAAAAAAAATCACCTCTCAGTGTAAAACTCACTTTTCCTTCTAATACATAGAATACCACGTAAACACACATATATACGTCCCAAAGGAATATGTTCATCTGAAGTGTATGTTTCTAAATCTATCAACAAAGACATAATCATATCAACCCATAAATCTAGTGATGGGTTATCAGCACTTTGCTAGTGACATTTCAGCAAATCAATGCATCTAGAAGATACATTTATGTTCTATTCAAAGGCACCCATCTTGAGTCTTTAGTGAAAAAGAGGTTTCGAGAAAAATCTAGGTCCCAAACCAAACAAATAGACATGTGAAGGATGGTTTTTAATGTCTCAGTGACTCCTACTGGGACAGAATGGTGGCATTCAACCTACAGCATAGGTACTCCAGACAAGAAAATGGGGCTGAGTAAAACAGCTTAAATATGACTGCAGACTGGTATTTCTTCCTCTCCTATACACTCAGCCTTGCCCTCTCTACTGGCTCCGTCCTGCCGTCAATAAATTACAGACTCAATGTTCTCTCTCTTCACTTATAAAACAAGAAACAATCCTACCCTGCTTCAATGTTGCTGGCTACTTCTGTCTTTACCCTTCACAGCTTTAGTCCCACATACTTCCTCTGGCTTCTGCAGAAAAACTATATTGATCACCCCCAGAAAAGAGCACCAGTGCCCCCTAAGTGCCAAGCCAATGGACATTTCTGAGTTCCTCTCATGACTGAGCCTCTCTCTCTATAGCATTTGACATTAATGACCACCTCCAACCATTTCTTTCAGTAACTCTGGCTGAACTATAGTCAGTCTCCTGGTTCCTATCTCTGTCCACATGCAGTTTCCTTGGCTGGCTCCTCTTCCTCTGACCACCCTATAAATCTACAGTTCTGCACTTAAAAAAAAAAAATCACCCGCTATTGCAATTTGGGACCAGAGAAGATTACAAAGGTGAGTGGGGAATGGGGATGGTTAGTTAGGATATCAGAATCTTCAGGAAAATTTGGAGACGTGGGTGTTTTGAAAAAATTTTACCAGTTGATAATCACTATCTAAATGTTTGTATTCCCTATGGTTCTGTTTTGCTCCCTCTTCTCTTTTTTTCATCCTATAAATTCTCCTTGGGCAACCTCACCCACTCTCAGGGTATCTGTATGCTAAAGATTCATAAATCAATAATCACATTCCAGACCTTTCTCTTTGAGGTTCATATCTGACCTTTATATATATGAGAGACCATACATATTGTCATTTGTCAGGGTCATTCCTAGTATATGCTTGTCCTGGCATAATTAGTAATAACACCCTGCTTCAATCTCAAAATGGTCCTGGGTTGAACAATAAAAGTATATAATTAGCCTATTTCTATCCCATTGCCTATTAGACATCTCCACTGGGTATCATAAGGGCATCTCCAACTCACAGCACATCTAAAATTGTCCTAATTTTATCCTCCTTAAATCTGCTTCTCCTCCTGAATGCCTAAATATGGTTAAGGTACCAACAAGGTACCCCTGATGTCTAAGTTGGAAATTTAAGATTCAAAGTATCTTCTCTCATATTTAATGAGACATAAAGTCCTGTCAATTTTCTCTCTTAAATATTTTTCAAATATGTCCCCTTCTCTCCATTTTTACCACCACTGCCCTAGTCAAGACCCTAATATCTTTCACTTTGATTATTGCAACAATCCATCTCCCGACTTTCAGTCCTAGATATTCTCCTCTAATCCATCTACACCACCTACTGTGTGACAGGTAGCATGCTAGGTACAAGGAATACAAAATGAACAAGAGATGTTCCCACTGAGTTCACAGGGTAGACTAACTCATCACTGTGACACAGTGGGTTACGTGGCAATAGAGACAAGCGCAGGGTGACAACAGACACACACGAGTGGCCACAGAGCCTGGCCAGTGTGAAAACAGGGAGGTAGTGATGGATTTTAGGGTAAATGGGAGTGAGTCAAGGTCATTAAAGGCAGATGGAGCTGCAGAGATGGGGAGGTGAGAAAAAGCAGAGGATGTGGGTGCGGATCTGAAGCGTAAATCGCAAGCAGGGAATAACAATAAACAGGCCCAGATAGTCTGACTGGGCACGTCTAGGAAGGCCTTGGATACCACATTAAAGGGTCTGGCCTTTATGTTCTGAAGGTGGTGAGGAGTCATTAAAAGATTTTCCAGAGACTTCCCTGGGGGTCCAGTGGTTCAGACTCCGTGCTTCCACTGCAGGGGGCACGGGTTTGATCCCTTGTCGGGGACTAAGATCCTACATGCCACATGGTGCGGCTGAAAAAGAAAAAGAAGACTTCCCATGGGGGAGAGGTACAGTATGATTTTTATTTTAGGACGTTAATTCCACATCTATTCCTGAACTTAACAGAATGATCCTAAAATTTATTAAGAATAACCAACAAATGAAAAAATAAAATAAATTTTAAAGAAGGTAGTAAAAAGCTGTAATAATTAACAGAGTTGGGTTCTGGCAAAAGAAAATTATAAATGCATCTACAATTGAAAAACTTGAAACAGACCTTAGTATAAAGATTTAGTATATTCTAAAGATAGCGTTGTTAGTGCAATAGTTTATGATTTAAGGGGAAAAATGGATGTCAGATTCTCGTATTGTCTCGTGACAATATGAAAAAACACAAGAGATTAACTAAATAATAAAATATATTTTTTAAAATGTAAGAGAACTAAAAAAAATTACAGATGAATAATTGATCTTAGAAGGAGACAAGATTTTTCCAAACACAAAGCAAAAAAAGAACTATAAAATTAAAATGGATTAAAAACCTATACATCAAGAAATACCATAAGCAAAATCAAAGGAAAAATGACAAACTTGGAAAAATATCTGCAAACCAGATAACAAAGACTTAGTAACCTAACCTAACCTAATTTTATGAATCAAGTAGAAAAACACCAATACTACAATAGGAAACACTGAAATTAAATTAGCAAAATGGGCAAAGGACAAAAGCTGATGATCACCAAAGGAAGACATGCATGAAAAAACAAAGACAAATGCACCTAATCAAAGCAGTACAAATTAGAAATATAACTGCTACACACCAAGCTGGCTACAGGTGTGTTAAAACTGATAACAATGTGAGGACACAGTGGACAGGCTGGGCCATAGCCACTGATGAGAATGTCAACGAATTCAACCTTGGGAAGGCAGGGTTTGGACATCTGTATCAAGAACCTTTTAAAATGTCCATATCCTGTACTGTGGTCATTTCATTTCTAGGAATTTACCCCATAGAACTAATCAGAGCTGAGTATAAAGAATATATTCATTCAACAAATATTTATTGAATGTCCACTGTATCCTAGGTTCTAGGAGTTGGGAATGTGGCAGCAAAATCCCTGTTCTCGCGGCTCTTACATTCCAGTGAGGGGGAAGAGAGAAAATAAGATAAATTAGTAAATTATATGGCGTATTAGAAATTAGGTGCTCTACGGAAAAGTAAAACAGGGAAGAAGGATGGGGAATGTGTGCTTGGGTGTGTATGTGTGGGGTGGGGGCAATTCTGAAGAAGTGGTTTAGAAAAGCCTCGCAGAGAGGATGACATTTGAGTAAAGATCTGAAGGAGGTGAAGACTCAAGCCAAGCACAGTTTTCCTGGCAGAGGGAACAGAAAATGCGAGCAGGGCTGGAGTTGGGCATGTGCCTAAGGTTTCAAAGACATCAAGACAGTGGGAGGAGAGAAGGTACAGGGAGGAGGGGCAGGGTGTAGAGGGCCTCATATGCCAATGCAATGACTTTGACTTTGACCTTAAGTCAGATGGGAAGCAATTACTGCAATACTCTTGGCCCCTAACCGTGTATCTCAAGATACTGGCCAGTGATCCTTTTAAAACAAAAGTCAGGTCACATCACTCCTCTCTTAAAACCCTCCGGTGGTGGTGACTATGTTGTAATGATTGACTTGTTTAGTGTTGCTTTGAGTTTTTAATCTCTTCAAGTGTGCCCCAAACGCTAATATTTGAAAATGTGCTACTAACACTGCACGACAGAGAATCACTGTCTGGGTCAGTGTAATGGTTAAGAGCCTGAGCTTTACAGTTAAGGCAGATCTGCCACTTATGAGCTTTTCACTTGTGAACCTTGGGCATGTTTCACAATCTCTGATTCTTAACTGTAAAAAAGGGGAAACATTACCCACCCCACAGTGTTATAAAGATTAAGAAAATGCTTTTTTTTCAAAGGGAAGGGTGCCCACTGGTGGCACATGAGGTGACTTTAAAAGGCATCGATACGAAGAGAACTGGCACTAAAGGATCATCTTTGGAGGGGGAAGGCACCAGCTAGATGAGAGGTAAGTGTTGTCTGAGGGATGCGAAAGTTTCCCAGGAGGAGGAGAACAGGAGAGCGTTTTGAGACAGTACTCGAGGTGTCCTGCCGTCTGGCCTCCCTTGATGGGTGATGCAGTTCCAGCTAATTGGGTAGAAGGGGAAAGTCTGCTGGGAGCCCTGGGAAAGAATTTTTCCTCTCTGATTAAAAAATGAGGGACACAAGAGCATGCAGGAAGAGCTCTTTTTCTCTCTCATGGCTGTGTGAGGATGTGGTCCCTGGAGCTATGGTAACTATCCTGTGTGCATGTTAGAAGGGTAAGGACTGAGGGTGATGGGGTAGAAGTCAAGGTGGAGCCTGGGTCCTCGAGGACATCACTGAGCCGATGAGCTGATGAGAACAACTGGCTCTAGGGCTACTCACCTCCAGACTTCCGAGGGAAACAACAGATGGCCTTATGAGTCTGTTTGTAACCACAGGTGAGGTCCGAGGACACAGGCCACGCAATCACCAAGGGAATGGTTTAACCCCACATCCTTAGACCCCGCCCAGCTCTGCTAAAACAGTATCTTTGTGGGAGGGCTTAAGAATCTGTATTTTATACTTCCCAGTTGTACTGGTTACCCATTGCTGCTATTTCCTATTACCATAAACTTAGTGGCTTAAAATGACTCAAATTTATTCTCTTACAGTTCTGGAGGTTCAGAAGTCTAAAACTGCAGTGTTGACAGCTCTGCATTCCTTCTGGAGGCTTCAAGGCAGAATCTGTTTTCCTGTCTTTTCCAGCTTCTAGAGGCTACCTGCACCCCTTGGTTTGTGGCCTCTTCTTCCATCTTCAAAATATACCATCCCAACCTCTGCTTCTGTCGTCCCATCTCCTTCTTCTGCCTTTGACCTTCTTGCCTCCGTCTAATAAGGACGCTTATAATTATATGGAGCACAGCCAAATAATCCAGGATAACCTGGACAACAAGGATCTCAAGATCCTTAATTCAGAAACATTTGCAAAGTCTCTTTTACCATGTAAAGTAACATAGGTGGGTAAGGAGGGCACTATTCTGACCACCACATCAGTTAACTACAGGGCCATTAAAAATCATAAATTTAAGCCACTATTTGTTGACCTGCATGTGGAAGCATCTAAATAAATCACTTGCTGGTCATAAAAACTTGAGCCAATGGTTCTGAGTGGGAGCAGAGGTGGTGGAAGGGTGTGGAAGATGGGGAAAAGGGTTGGGGAAAGCTATGCATGTTAGAATTATTTGGGATCTTTTTCCAAAATATAACCTGGGTCCTGCCCAGACCTATGGAAATAGGATATCCAGGTAAAGGGAACATGCATGTCTGGGTGAATGAGCCTCCCTGGGACATTCAGCTACAACCCCCGGCTAAAATAACCTCCAACTATGCCGTAGTTTTCTCATCTGTAAAATATTTTTAAAAATATATACACACACACACACACACACACACACACACACATCCTGCCTATCTCTCATGATCATGTTGAAGGGATGTTGAAGAATTTTTTGGCCACATGGCATGTGGGATCTTAGTTCCCCCGACCAGGGATCGAACCCGTGCGCCACCTGCAGTGCGGAGTGTTAACCACTGGACCACCAGGTAAGTCCCTTGAAGAATTTTATAATTGGTAACGAGCTAGATAAGTACCACTGGTGATTATTAGAGGAAACTGATGCAGACCGTAAATGGTGGTGTTGGGCAAAACGATTCATTCCGAGAGACTCCAGTTACTCAGAACCAACAAAGCAAGCAGAAATAAATCCTTGAGAAAAAAAGGAAGAAATCACAAAGCCCATGCACCAACCTCATGCATTATCATGTACTTCCTGAGTGTCTATTTAATCTTAAGATGATTTTATTTATTTGTTCCCCCAAACCATAGACTGTAAATGGGAATTAGAGGGGAGAATGGATTTAAAAAGAAGCAAATTGATACTAGCACAAAAAAAAAAAAAAAAGAAAAAGGCAGCTAACAATTAGAAATCAGGGTTGGGGGGATTAAAAAATGTTGATACAAGAGCTCAAAAAATTTAGTGTGGGAGATCATTTAGAGGCAAATAGCACTATGCCCCTCGCTAGCCCTGCCCTAAAGGGCTCTGTATTCCAACAGAATACCTAAGCAATCTAAATGATCCTGAATCATGAAGAAAAGGTACCATTATGCTCAATGTTTTCTGTGGGAAAAATGTAATAATAAAACAACAGTATAGGGAAATGATACAGGGAAAGATTTTTATTGAACAAGCTTACATTAAACAAATTTGGGTACTTAAAGAGAAACTTCAAACATCTGTATAAAAAAGGTACATGTATAGAATTCCTGTATGCTATATAAAAATATGCCACTGCATAAACCATAGCTGCTGTAAATCTAAACATAAGCTCTGCTGATGTGAAGGAAGTCCTCACACAGCATAAGAGCTCAATAAATCTGTGTTGTCTGAGAGACTAAAATAGACGTTGTCACCTGCCTGGATGAAGGATGGTGTTAGATTGGTCCATCTGCTGGCTGTGGAGTATACAATAACAATACCGCACCTTTGAATCTGTATAATTACTTATTTATACACATGATAAAGCACGTTGACATCACCATCTTAGTTGCTCCCCACACCCTAAAGCCCCAAGTAGCCCCAGCTACTACTATTCTGTTTTACACTTGAGGAACTGAGGTTCAAAGAAAACTTTCTCAGGATGCCACAATGACCAAGCAGCAAAGCCTAGATTCCAGATCCAGTTTTTATTTTCAAATTTACATTATTGCAAATACCACTTCACTTAACCATCTAATGAAGACTCTCTGCCAAATCACATTTCTGAAAATAGATTCAGATGGGAACTTTAAGCATGGTGATCTATCTATCCATTTATTTATCTACCTACCTATTTATAAAGCAGCAAATTTTTAACATATCTTTTAAAAACACATCTTATCTTTTTCTTTTCAATATGCCCACACACTGGCTAAGTTTCTATAAACAGCTTTAGGTCAGAGTGAGATTTTATGACTGAATCTTAAACGTTAAGTAAATAGAAAATACTAAGACGGTCTAAGTTAATAAACAAAATCATTAGCTCTAAAAACAAAAAGCTCAAAATGTACAGATTTCACAAATATTTGGTTGCTATATGAAATGCTGCAGTTATTCCAAAGGTGTATTTTACTTTTGTTTATATTTCTTGTGGACTACTATGCTTCCATGCAATTTCAACCCACATATGTTGATGACACACAGGGAGCTTAAAATACGACGATGCCTCAGGCTGCCACAGTCATGCAGCTCAGTGATATACCCATCGGATGTGAAGCTGAACTCTGCGTAATGTACATTCATGCTCTTCTGCCCGCACCAAGCATTGCTGTAACTCCAGCAAAGCATATTCATCCACCTCCAACCCACCCTCCCACTTGAAGGAGAGTGCATGCTGTGAAACTGAAGTAAATAGATTATGTAAAGCACCTTTTGTGAGAAGTCATCTTTTCCATATTAACAGTAAAAAAGTCTTCTCTATGAGTTAGGCCACTTTTATACCATTATCTTTTGGCTCTTTGCAGAGAAACCAAAGTACAAAATACAGAGTATTTTGAGATTATTTAACATATAGTTAAGCAAACTATAGTCAAGATTTTCTGACATGTCTAAGAACACTAACTTTGGAGACAAATAGTCCTGAGACAGACAGGGTTTCAAGTTCCAGCTTGACCGTGTGCTGGCGATCTGACCTTAGGCAAGTTGCTTAAGCCTCAGTTTTCTCAACTGTAAAAAGGAGACAGAATCAGGACCTGAGGCATGGTGTTATCATGTGGGTTAAGTGAGATTATGCATGTAAAGATGTTAGCACAGCCTCTGAAAATGATAAAGAAAGGTAGCTCTTTTTGTTATTAATAATTACTTAGATAACGCTCATTAAATTCAATACTGGGCAGGCGATTACTGGTGTTGCAAGGAGAGCTCCCTTGTTCCTCCCCAGCATCGCTGCCAAGTATGGTGAATCTTATGTACAGCTTTGGGATACACACTGGACATTAGATGGAGCTCCACTCACTTCAGGCATTAGGTAAGACTGGAGCACAGGAAAAGACATTTTTATTGAATAAATCTCATCATCTGACTAGCATTCAAAATGTACCTCTGTCCCTGCGATTCAATATAAATCCAACCCCACCTTTTTTTTTCTTTGTCTAACAAACATTTGCTAACTGTCCACTGTGTCAGGTCCCAGGCTAAGCTTAAGAAAAGAACTGGGAGAATGTAAGATCTCTGGATTGTTAATTATTTGTAATTTCCTCCTCCTTGTCACTTTGCTTTAATTATATTCTTCTGGGAAGATGTGTACATAACAAAGCATAATAAAGACTAAGAAAGATCAGCTACTTTCTTCAATGGCTTTAAAATATAAGTAACAGAAGCAAACAGCATGTCTCTTCCTACTTTCATTGCTATAGCTAGGCTATAATACTTTCTTCTTCCACATAAAAAAAATGCCATTAATGTTTGGCAAGTGAGCCCAAAGAAATGGAGAATGTACACAAAAAATGTAGAAAGCTTTAAGTCTCATTAGGAGTAGAGGTACCCATCTTTCTTTAATACCCATTATACCTCTATGCAACTGAAACTCAGATCTCAAATCTCAGTCTCTTGAGTTGCTCTGAAAAATGCTGGTGCTCATCACAGACACAAATATCTCCATTGGCCACGCTTCTATTCTGTTTCATGGATTATGGGCTTGAATGGTATATTAGGATTTACACTTGGCTGTAAGTAAAGAAATGCTAACAGTGTGAAATGACTTAGAGTTTATTCTTTGTTCTCATGAAATTAGAAGTCTAGGGTTGGGCAGCTCAGGACTGGAAAGATGGCTCAAAGGTACCTGTTCCACCACCCTCATGGTGCTGAGGGTCATAATAAGGCTGCTATCCACCAGCTATTTCATCTACATTCTATGTAAGAATAAAGTCAAAAGCCTTGTCTTCATGAGGCTTTGTCTTTTTATTCAAGGCATGTTCTCCCCTGGGACCTCTACCCACATCTCACGGACCAGAACAGAGCAGAACGTAGCCATCTCATCTAAAAGGGTGTCAGAACATCAAGTATTTTAGCTTAGCACAGAACTACCCTAAATAAATTCAGAGTTCTCTTAAAACAGAATGAGGAGGAGAGGATTCTGGGAAGATGGTAGAGAAGGAAGCACCAGGAATCTATCTTTCCACCTAGACAACAAATGGGCTGGCAGAATCTGAATGATGTAACTATTTTGGGACTCAGAAGTCTGTTGAAGGCTTGCAAGTTCCAGGGAAAGACTAATATGGTAAATTGCAGTAAATTCTGGTTACTTTCAGCCAATTACAGCTCTTAGCACAGTAGCAGCTAGCCACCCTCCTACCCCCAGCTATGCACATGATCCTGGAGCAGCTTGCAAGCAGCTTACAAGAGCTAGGGGAGCAAAAAGAACCCTATCCTCTAAATATTAGGGGTCTGCGCTCTTATTGTTGCTTCTGATGACATTAGTGCAGACAAAGAGGTGGCAACCATTGTTGCTGCACCTGCTCCCCCACATCCCCACCACATTGTCACAAGCCTCTCCCCCTGAAGTGACTTTCCAGGGGATTTAAAGGGCCAGAACCTACCCCTCCCCACCTTCATTTTTCACTTACCCTAGACATTAAAGACTAGGACATTTAAAAAAAACTGTAATATACAGGGAAAATAAGAACATAACCATGTATGCCCAGAGAAAGGCTCAGAAAAGACCTGAGAAGACCTTAAATTTACACCTCAGGCTGATCTTGGCACAGAGACAGCCTACCACATTCTAAAAAACAAAAATGATAAAGCAAAATACAGGAAACCTTGAGGAAGAGGGAGAATCTGATTTCCAGAGTCATCACATTATTAGATTCAAATGTCCAGTGTTTGACAAAAAAATCACAAGGCATTCAATGAAATGGAAAAATATGACCCATTCAAAGGAAAAAAAAATCAACAGAAACTGTCTTTGAAAAAGACCTAATGGAGATATACTAGACAAAGACTTTAAAACAGTGTTTTTAAAATGTTCAAAGAACTAAAGGAAGATGTGGAGAAAGTCAAGAAAATGATGTGTGAACAAAATGGAAATTTCAATAATGAGAAAGAAAACCTAAAAGGAAACCAGAAAGAACTTCTAAGGCCAAAAAGTAATATAACTTAAATCAAAAAGTCACTAGAAAGATTCAAAGGCAGATTTGCATAGAAGGAAGAATCAGCAAACTTGAAGACGGGACAATGGAAATGATCAAATCTGAGAACAGAAAGAAAAAAAACATTGAAGAAAAGTGAACAGAACCTAAGGGACCTGTGGAGCACCATCAAGTGGACCAACATGTACATTGTGGGAGTCCCAGAGGAAGAGACAGAGAAAAGGTAAGAGAGAATATTTGATGAAATAATGCTGAAAATTTCCCACTTTGATGAAAGCCATGGATATAAACATCCAAGAAGCTCAAGAAACTCCAGGTAAGATGAACTCAAAGAGACCTACTTATTATAATAAAACTTTCAAAAAGACAAAGAGAGAATCTTGAAGGCAGCAAGGGATAAGCAAATCATTACATACAAGGGATCCTCAATAACATTATCAGCACACTTCTCATCAGAAACTTGGGAGGCCAGAAGACAGTGGGCTGATATATTCAAAGTGCTAAAAGGAAAAAAAAAAAAAACCTGTCAACCAGGAATCCTATATCTGGCAAAACTGTCCTTCAAAAGTGAGGAGAAATTAAGACCTTCCTGGATAAACAAAAGCTGAGGGAGTTCATGATGACTAGGACTGTCTTGGAACAACTGATCAAGGGGGTCCTGCAAGGTGAAATGGAAGAACACTAGACAGTAACTCAAAGTCATATGGAGAAATAAAGATCTCAATACAGGTGAACACATGGGCAAATATAAAAGCTAGTGTTATTGTAAAAATGGTTTTTAATTGAACTTTTTCGTTTTCTACATGATTTAAGAGACTAATAGATTTAAGAAAAAATAATTATAGTGTAAAAGTTAGTAACTGTAACTTTGGTTTGTAACTCCAAATCTTGTTTTCTCTACAATTTAAGAGACTGGTGCATTTAAAAGAATTATTAGTTCATGTTTGGGGGCACACAATGTATAAAGGTATAATTTTGTGACATCAGTAACTGAAAGGGGTTGGGAAGGAGCTATAAAGGAGCAGAGTTTTTGTATGTTATTGAAGCTAGGTTGCTATAAATTCAAATTAGAATGTTATAACTTCAGGATGTTAAATGTAATCCCCATGGTAACCACAGAGAAAATAGCTATAGAAAATACACAAAAAGAAATGAGAAGGGAAGTTAAACATTTCACTATAAAAAAAATCAACTCAACACAAAAGAAGACAGTAATACAGGATATGAGGGACAAAATCTGTAAGTCATATAGAAAGCAAATACCACAATGACAGAAGTCCCTCCTTTATCAATAATTAAACTGGTTGCATTTCTATAAACAAACAATGAACAATCTGAAAAAGAAATTACAAAAACAATTCCATTTATAGTAGTATCAACAAGAATAAAATACTTAGGAATTAACTTAATCAAGGAGGTGAAAAAGACTTGCATAACGGAAACTACAAAACATTGCTGAAAGAAATTAAAGAAGGCATAAATAAATGGAAATGCATCCCATGTTCATGGATTGAAAGACGTAATATTGTTAAAATGTCAATACTACCCAAAGTAACCTACAGATTCAATGAAATCCCTATCAAAACCCCAATGATGTTTTCTGCAGATACAATACAGAAAAATCATCCTAAAATTCATATGGAATCTTAAGAGATGCTGAATAGCCAAAGTGATCTCGAGAAAGAACAAAACTGGAGGAACTTGCACCTCCTAATTTCAAATTTTACTACAAAGCTACAATAATCAAGACAGTGTGGTATTGGCATAGAGACAGGCATATAGGCCAATGGCATAGAATAGAGAGCTCAGAAATAAACATACACAGTCAAATGATTTTTGACAAGGGTGGCAAGACCATTCAATCTTTCAACAAATGGTGCCGGGAAAACTGGATATCCACATGCAAGAGAGTGAAGTTGGACTCTTACCTAACACCACATACAAAAATTAATTCAAAGTGAATCAAGAACCTAAAAGTAAGAGCTAAAACAATAAAAATCTTAGATGAAAACAGGACAAAAGCTTCACAACATTGGATCTGGCATTGATTTCTTGGATATAACACTAGAAGCACAGGCAAATAAATAAAAGGCAAATTGGACTTTATGAACATTTTTAAATATTGTGCATCAAAAGACACTATCAAGAGAGTAAAAAGGCAATTCACAGAATAAGAGAAAATATTTGTAAATCATATATCTAATGAGGGATTAATATCCAGAACATATAGAGAACTTCTAAAACTCAACAACAAAAACAAAGAACCCAATTCAAAAATGTGACTTGAATAGACATTACTCCAAAGAAGATATATGAATGGCCAATAAGCACATGAAAAAATGCTCAACTTCACTAATCATTAGGGCAATCCAAATCAAAACTACAAGGAGATACCATCTTACACCCATCTGGATGGCTACTATCAAAAAACAGACAAACAAACAAAACCCAGAAAGCAACAAGTGCCAGCAAGGGTGTGGAGAAGTTAGAATCCTGTGCCCTGTTGGTGGGAACATAAAATAGTATAGCCACCATGGAAAACAGTATAGTGGTTTCTGAAAATTTTTAAGTATAACTACCTTATGATCCAACAGTTCCACTTCTGGGTATATACCCAAAGATGAAAGTCAAGGTCTCAAAGAGGTCTCTGTACACCCATGTTCATAGCAGCATTTTTCACAATAGCTAAAATGTGGAAACAACCAAGTGTCCAGCAACAGATGAATGGATAAGCAAAATGTGGTATATACATACAATGGAATATTATTCAACATTAAAAAGGGAGAAAATTCTGCAATACGCTACAACTGGACAAACCTCACCCATGGATGATCACATTATGCTTACTGAAATGAGCCAACTGCAAAAAGACAAATACTATATGCTTCCATTTATATGAAGTACTTCAAACAGCTAAAATCGGGACTTCTCTGGAGGTCCAGTGGTGAAGAATCCACCTTCCAATGCAGGGAACGTGAGTTCAATCCCTGGTTGGGGAACTAAGATCCCACATGCCACGGGGCAACTAGGCCCGCACGCCGCAACTACTAAGCCCACGCACTCTAGAGCCACGCGCCACAACTAGAGAGCCTGTGCGCCACAACTACTGAGCCCATGTGACACAACTTGAGAGAAGCCCGTGCCACAAGAAAAGATCCTGCACGCTGCAACGAAGATCCCGTGTACCACAACTAAGACCCGACACAGCCAAATTAAAAAAAAAAAAAAAAAACAGCCAAAATCATAAAAACAAAGTGTAATGGTGGCTGCCAGGGGCTGGAGCTGGGGGAGAATGGAAAGCTATTATTTAATGAGTACAGAGTTTCAGTTTTACAAGATGAAAAGAGTTATGGGGATGGATGGTGGTGATGGCTGCACACGATGCGAATGTATTTAATACCACTGACCTGTACACTTAAAAATGGTTGAGATGTTAAATGCTAGCTTTTATATATTTTATATATATTTATATTTTACCACAAAAACAAAACCAAAATGAGGGAACGGGGGAATAGCTATAGCATAGATAATTAATAGAATTTGCCATAAGTGGTAAGAGACTGTGGCTTAAATTTAAAACTTCACTGGGGGGAAAATAAATTAAAATGTCAAATGATTATTAACAATTAAAACGGCTTTGTATTGGTTGGTAATTAATAGTAATAACCACAATAACATCTTGGACTTATTCACATAGCACTTTTCTCTGAGGATCTCCATATGTTTTCTATACATATTAACTTTTCTCACAAGGTTAAATGAGAAATTTTCCAGGGAATATCTGCATAAGGTAAAGGAAAGAAACAGAATATAGAACTATAGAATGAGTTCTTGTGCCCAGTACTCTGCTAAATGTGTTACATATGCTGCCTCATTTTCTCCTCCCAGAGGAGATTCAGAAAGGTTAGGTAGGCTTTTAAGGGCTATCCATGAGAAATGCAATCTGAGTCTAGTTAGGTTCACCAAAACTGAACGTGCTGAACCGAACAGACTCTTCATGAACCCAAGACTCACCCCTTATCAAAGAGATTTGCAAGCACAGCCCTCGTGAGTAGCATGTACAGTGAAACTAAAAGAGGTCTCGATATTTAGGTCAATGTAGTCAAGTTGTCAGTGCTAGACCAAAAGAGGAAGGGAGGGAAAAATGAGGGAAGGGGGGTGAAAGGTGGAGCTTAGATTACTATGAAACAACTCCCAAGGATTTAGATGAACTAAAACCATGTCACTTAAGATATGATTCCCTTAAATTCAGATGTAAGTTCACAGATGGGAGCATTGTCCCAAGGAAATTAAACTTTCAGAGAACATGCATGCAACATATTCAAGTCCAGAATATATTAAAACTTGGTAGGGTATCATATAGCCATTAATTAATATTGTAATTGCTCCTGAACATACAGAGTTTCTGACTCAATCAGAGCATATTTCTAAATTTTTAACCATGCTGTAGACTAAAAAAAGAGTAGTATTACAACACTATTAATAAGCAAAATACTAAAAATACTAAAACACAATGGAAGCTATTCTCTGCTGAGCACATACACAACTCCCATTGTTATTAAGAGAGCTGAGTGCACATGCGTTTGGAGGAAAAAAAAAAAAAAGAAATACACCGTAATGCCTCAGGGCTATTATAAGTGATGCATTAGCTTCCTAAGACTAAATAAGAAAAGCAGAGACTGGTTAGATTTACAGTTTTCAAATATGTACATGTCCAATCAATTATCTATTTCATGTTAATTTTAATTTAAAAAATTACCCCACATAAAATGGTTGCATCACTGATGTATTAGATCATAACACTCTTTACAGGAAAGCAAAGATAAGTTTAGTAAGTTTAATATACTAAATAAAGGTTCTTTTTCTCAGCCGAGAAAACATGTGAGTTGAAATCAAGCATGGGGAGTTCTGGAGTCAGTTTCATAATTACTTATGACCCCACAAGTAGTAAGAGCAGAAGTTCTTTACAGGAAAAAAAATGGTTTTAATTCACAATTAATTATGTGGTTGGGTACATATTCACCACTAACTATACAGATCATAAGGTCTCAAAAGCAAATCAATACGCGCTCTCTGTTTTGAGATCTTGGTCTTTCTTTGAAGAAGAATGGGTGTGGCAGTGGTGGGGAGGGCCCCTAAGCTGGAACTGGCCTGGGAAGTTCTTCCAAGACTTTCATTTTAAGAAAAGATAGATAACAAACCAACATTGGGTCCATTATTGAGGAATATTTGCCTGGTTGCAAAAATGAATACATTTCTTTTACTGCGGTGTGTGTGTTGAAGAGGTTGACATGATTTTTAATTGTATATTACCAAAATGGGCTTACAACACTTTGTGTCTGTTTTAAAACTAAAAAAAAAAAAAATTTTAAGTAAAACTTTTTACCCCAGTGGACAAAGACTTGGGCCCTCTAATGGCTTCATACGAGTTGGTTTTTAAAACCTGGAAACTGATTGGGTGACATTTAATCTCCGAGATTAAAATCACTTAGTGAATATTGTATTGTTCCACTGTTCTCACTGTCATTTTGGCATTTGGGGCCTCGCTCTGCTGCTTCTGCTGGCGCACTTACCAGCTAATGAAACCTAGCCCAGGAGCAGCTGCCTGAATCTATGTCAAACTGCATCTGGCACCCATCTATCTTCCAGCCATCTAAATTCACCTCTGAAATCATACAAAAGCAGCGCAGAACTCCCTGCAGCCACACCAACACACCAGTCTTTGTTTCATCAAGGCTGTAAAGCAATTTCAGACTTTTTTTTTTTTTAATTTGCCACATATTTTAGAGTGGCAGCTTTTGAAAGAAATAGGGGAAAGTATTTTTTTTTCTTTTTAATCATGAGAATATCAAGTCTTAAAAATATCCTGTTAAAATTTGGTAGACCATCATTAGTGCAGTTTTGGCTGAAATAGTACATTTAAGGGCTTGCCAGGAGAGACACACTGGTGCCGACAGATCCCAGACAGGGAGGCGAGTCTGCTTAAAATTCTTGAGTTGTCACGGTTATTAAATACGCTGTGCCACAAAACCTTCCCGTACTCAAGGTTTTCTCCATATCACCTCTGCTAAATTATCAAAAATGCTGGTTTTAGCAGGAAAATTATTTACATGTGCATTCAAGGAACATTGTTTTCAAGAACCATTATGTGAGAGAAAGAAAAAGGTTTTACTATATGAGGGGGATATATATATATATATATACAGACACGCACACACACACACACACACACACACATATATATATATATATTTCTTTTAGATGAACTCTTTTTCCAAAAATTGTAATTAGTTAGATCACTCTGTAGCAATTGACTCTTCCCCTGCCCTTCTGATGATAATGACCTTTGTAAGAGGACACTAGTTTCTATAACTGCAATGGCTAAGGCTTGAGCCATTAAGAAAGGACTGTAACAAACATGTACTAAAGGATCTCAAAGGAAAGTCAAGTCATAGACGATGCTTAAAGCAAGCTTAGTTCTTAGATCAGAAGAAATAAGTTAAAAAATAGCCTTTTTTGTTTTTTTGCTCATTCATTGATTTTATCCACCTATATATACCATCAGTTTCCCTTTAGACAGTGTTTTATCTGCATCCTATACTTTCTTTTTATTGTGGTATTTACATTTACCATTCCAACCTTTTTAAAATGTACAATTCAGTGGCATTAAGTATATTCATATTGTTGTACAACCATCACCACTATCCATTTCCAGAATTTTTTCATCATCCCAAACAGAAACTCGGTACCCATTAAACAATAACTCTCCATTCCTTCCTGCCCTCATCTTCTGATAACCTCTATTCTACATTCTATCTATATGAATTTGACTATTTTAGGTACCTTATATAAGTGGAGTCATACAATATTTGTTCTTTTGTGTTTGGCTTATTTCACTTAGTATGTTTTCCAGGTCCACCTATGTTGTAGCATGTATTCTAATTTCATTTCTTTCTAAGGATGAATAACATCCTATGGTATGTGTATAACACATTTTGTTTATCCATTCATCTGTTGATGGACATTTGGGCTGCTTCTACCTTTAGGTTACTCTGAATAATGCTGCTCATGAACACTGGCATACAAGTATCTGTTTGAGTTCCTGCTTTCAATTCTTTTGGGTATATACCTAAAAGTGGAATTGCTGGATCATATGGTAATTCTTAACTTTTTGAGGAACCAAAAGTAGCTTTTTAAAACAAATCTTCTAATACCTAATTTTGTCCTTGAAATGAGCCATAGATTAATGACTAAAATTCTTCTTTGATGTACAGAGGTCATCAGTTTCCTCATGCACATTTAACCTGGCAGCAAATCCTGTTGTCTCTGCCTTCAAAATCTAAACACAAATGGATTATTTCTCAGGACTCCACTGCTACTACCCCAGACAAATCACCGTAGCTTCCTGCCTGGAGTACTGAAGTAGCTTCTGAAGTTCTCTTCTTTGCTTTTACCTTGTTCTGCTACCGTTCATTCTCAACACAACAGCTGTTAGGTCAGGTCATGTCACTCCTCCACTCAAAACCCTCCAATGCTTCCCCATTTCATTCAAAGTAGGACCCAAAGACTGCAGCACCCTACACGGCTCTACATGTCCTGCACTCTTGTTGTCTCTCTAACTTTGCCAAACTACTCTCCCTCTCTCATTCTTGTTCCTCCAACACTGGTTTCACTTCCTTGCTAGTCCTGAACATGTTAGACACCTTTCTAACTCAGAGCCTTTGCACTGGCTGCTCCTCCATATACCTACATGGTTTTCCCCTTACTTCGTTCAAGACTTTGCTCAAATGACACTGTCTCTTGGTATTTAAACCCTGGCTAAAATTACAAATTGCAACCCACTCACTTCTGCAGTCGTTTCCATATCCTCGGCCCCTAAACGTTGCTTAAAATTACTTTTTTCTTAGCTCTTACCACTTCCTAACATATATAATTTCTGTATTCTGTTTACTGTCTTCTGCCCCAGTTAAACTGTAAGCTCCATGAAAGCAGGGGTTCCTTCCCCACCCCTCAATTTTGTTCCCTGTTGTATCTCCAGCACTTAGAAGATGAGGTAAGGTAGACGCTCAATAGTTTTTAAATGAACAGTTCAGAAGAGAAATACCCTTCATTTGGGGGTGTGCTGTCAGTTATGGGTGCTTAATATAATTACATTCATATGTTCAGCTTCTCTCCCTTAAGGGTACCCATAAAATATTTTCAAAGCATCTTTCATGAGGCAGGCACTGTACTAGATGCTGGTGAAATACAGATATTCCTTCCCTCAATGGAGCTCACAGTCCAATGGAATTCTGAGGACTTCATAATTTTTCAGTTAAACTTTCAATTTTGAGATAACTGTATTTTCACGTGTAGTTGTAAAAACCAATATGGAGAGATACTGTGTACCCTTTACTCAGTTTCCCCCAAAGGTAACATCTTACAAAACCACACCACAGGGTATCGACATTGATATAGTCAAGATACAGAACTTTTCCATCACCACACAGATCCCTTGTGTTGCTTTTTTATAGCCACACCCACTTCCCTCATACTCCTCCCCACCTTCCTTAACCCCTGGAAATCACTAATCTGTTCTCCATTTCTGTAGACATGGAATCATATGGTATGCAACCTTTTGGGATTGGCTTTTTTCACTCAGCATAATCCATCCAGGTTGCAGCATGTATCATTACTTGGTTCCTTTTTGTTGCTGAGTAGTGCTGAACA
Organism: Neophocaena asiaeorientalis asiaeorientalis; assembly: GCF_003031525.2. Classification (NCBI taxonomy): domain Eukaryota; kingdom Metazoa; phylum Chordata; class Mammalia; order Artiodactyla; family Phocoenidae; genus Neophocaena; species Neophocaena asiaeorientalis. The sequence goes on along the minus strand of NW_020173955.1, from coordinate 537,610 downwards.
TACCATAGTGAGTTTAGCCATTTACTTATCGATGGATCTCAGTTGTTTCCAGTTTGGTGCTGTTACGAATAAAGCTGCTACAAACATTTGTGTTTGTGTTTTTGTATGAACTTAAGTTTTCATTTTTCTGGGATAAATGCCCAGGTGTGTAATTGCTCGGTCGTGTGACAGTGACATGTTTCTTTTTAAAAGAATCTGCCAAGCTATTTTCCAAAGTGCCTGCAACATTTACATTCTTACCAGCAATGGATTGGTGACCCAGTTTCTTGGCATCCTCACCAGCATTTGGTGTTGTCACTATTTTTTATTTTAGCTATTCCGATAGGTGTTGTACATATCTCACTGATTTAGTTGGCATTTCCCTAATCTAATGATGTTGAACATCTGAAAAATGTGTCTCTTCATGTGTTTTGCCTAATTTTTAATTGGATTGTTTGTTATTTTTACTCTTGAGTTTTGAGAGTTCTTTATATAGTCTAGATACTAGTCCTTTGCCAGATACATTGTTTGCAAGTATTTTCTCAAAGCCTGTGGCTTGTCTTTGCATCCTTTTAACATAGTCTTTTCATAGAGCAAACTTGTAAATTTTGATGGTCAATTTGTCAGTTATTCCTTTTACGGATCACGTTTTTCATGTGTAATACATTTTATTTTGTAATGGACCTGGGTCTTAAATGAGTAAGAATTTGCCAGATTGAGAAATGGGAAAGAACATTCAAGGCTAATGTATCAGAATGGTAATAGTAGCTATGATGAGTTGGCTTTAAAAATATGAGAACTGGAGAACTCTTTGACAATCCTACACTAATACTCCATGTGTAACCAGAAAGTTCTGCACTCTTTACAGGATAGTGGGGATGGGGAGTAATTGCTTTGTTTACAATTTGAAATATATGGCGATTGGCTAATACATATACTTTCTTTAAAAACAAAGAAATCACTAGTGTCAACCACTTTGAGACAATATACAATTCTAGATACCAGAAATGGAACTCAGAAAGAATTTTCCTATACAAATAATGTGGTGGTAATTAGATAAGATGAGGAGTATGGTGAGTAGAAGGGCCTCTCCTTTATTTGCCAGGATCATTTTTACAGAATGTTCTACATAAATGAATTTTCCAGACAGCTGATGAAGCTTACCTCTTTCAGAGCGCCAAAATGTTTTTTCTTCTTTGAAAAACAATGGAAGACTCTGGATCATCACAACTAAATCTAAGTATTTTACTTGGTGGTGATGTTTTAAATGAGCACTGCCTCAGGCTACTAAAGTTCTGAGGACTGGTTGCCCCTCTATCAAATCCCTCTGAACCGCCAGCTTAGTCTTTGCCTCAGCCTTTTGTATGTCCATATTTGTTACTGAACATTCTACTCTCAATTTTTGCCTGCTTCTCACTATATTTCCTCCTAATCTGCAGTGGTTTGAGAAGTCCCGTAACTAAGCTAATAAGAATTCTGTCTGAATTAAGAGTAATAGGCTCTGAAAGAGGACATTTACTCACCTCAGTGAAATGCATTAGTGCGTGGCCAGGTGAGAGCCATTTGAATGCTGTTGAAAACTTTGGCCAGAGGCTTCTCCCAAATATTCTCCCCTTCTTCAGGGATTTTTATTCTTATAAAAATTATAATAGCATAATTTTTAGTTGAGCCCATGACTGCCCAACCAAAGACTAAGTTTCCTAGCCTCTTTTGTAGCTGGGTGTGGCCATGTGGCTATGTTCTGGCAAATGGGATATGAGCTGAAATGAGAGCTGCTACTTCTGGGCTGTACCCATCATCCCCCTCACTCTATTTCCCCTTTCCAGTGGCTGTTTTAGTGAGTGCTGAGCCATCCTGGACAAAGGTTAATGCTCCAGGCATAGTGGAGCAATAAGATAGAAAGTGATATGATAACAGCTCTAGTGTACTGTTCCCCAGTCCTTTATCCATTACACCTTTGAGCATCACTAATATTTCAAGAGATGCCATAATATTCTTAGCAAAAAATAAATTCTAAGCCATAATACATATTATGTAGACCCTTCTGAGAGGAATGTTGTGGTAGGCAGCCTCTAATGCGTGCCCCCCACCCCCCAATTCCTGCTTCCTGGTATTCATGTTCTTGTGAAATTCCCTTCCCCTGAGTATGGACTGAGCTAGTGATTCACTGCTGACAGATGATCCAGCAAACGTGATGGGATGTGTCTTTCAAGATTAGGTTTCCAAAAAGGCTGTGGCTTCCATCTTGCTCACCCTCTTGCTCGGCTGTTCTGATGGAAGCCAGATGCCATGCCGTGAGCTACTCTAGACAAAGGCCCACGAATCAAGGAACTCCTTCCAGCAACCCATGAGGCACTAAGGCCTCCATTCCAACAGTCTGTGAGGAGCTGAGTCCTGCCCACAACCATTTGAGTGAGCTTAGAAGTAGATCCTCTGTCCATCAAGCCTTCGAATGAAGCGGCAGCCCTCCCTGACGCCAAGAAACCCTGAGGCAGAGGCACTCAACCAGGCTGCAACCAGATTCTTTACTCACAGAGACTAAGATGATAAATGTGTGTTGTTTTAAGCTGTTAAGTTTGGCGGTAATTTGTTATGCAGCAACTGTTCCAAAATATAAATATCAATGATAAGAGATCGTAAGGGCAAAACATCACACATAAATTTCGTTTCATGGTTTTGCTGCTTTTATACATACCAGAAATTTGTAGGTAGTGCTTATGTGAAAATGAAAGAAATACATTATCCAGAGTATGAAAATAACTTTGTTCATAGCTATACAATTTGGACACTAGCAAATCAGTCTTTGAAGATGACCAAATAATTAACTTTATTAAAACTTTTAGGACTAATGATTTAATATCACAGCAATGATCTATATTACAGAGCCATAATGATTTCTTACTCTTTTCTACCAAAATAAAATAGTACCTTGATTATAACATAATTTAGGATTGAATTCTAATTGCGACACTTACGAAAAATTATAAAATTCATGAGAGATATCAATAATAACAAGCAAACTTCTAAATGTTCAGATTTGGAAATGTTTTAAGTATTGGTAACATAAATATTCACATCTTGGTAATTCCAACCTCCTGAGTAAACTCTGTCTTGCACAGAGTGTAACCAACTTTTTTTCTCCAGATTCATTTTTTTAAAAACTCAAATACAGCAGATAACTTTTTTAACAGCTTTATTGAGATAGAATTCACATACCATACAACCCATCCATACCAAATGTGTAATTCAATGACTTTTAGTATATTCATAGAGTTGTATACCAAGTGCTTTTTGCACTTGGTGTTTTAAGAGAGCAGGATGGAAAGAAAGTATAAAGAAAGGACTTTTACAGAAACAAGCACCTTTTTCAAAGGCTAAAGTCCCATCTTTCAATGTTAACCTGCAGGCATTTTTCCAAAGCTTGTTCTCCTTCAGACAACTGACTAAAATTCCTAGATTCCTTTTCAGTCTACCACCTCCTCAGGGAACCTGGAAGGTTAAGTGCCACCTTCTTTACCTTGTTTGTCAACACATCCCGAGACCAGCACCATGCCTGGCTTATTCCAGGTGGTAGACAACTTGGCTGAATGACTAGAACTCACACTCATCTTCTTATGCAATGTGACCCAATAACTAAGGGTGCACTTTTGTCAGACTCTGCAGAATTACAAAACCAATGGAACACAAAATCGTTGTCTTTAGTCTCCTGGGATTAACTGATCCTTTTCTGGGGACTTCTACGATCTGGTATTTCTCAATTCTGCATTAAATGTATGCATAAGAATTCATTTAATTTAACAAATAGTGAGTGGCTGCTATGATAGAAAGCCATCTTACTGGGAAATTTACAGATTTCACAATACTCATTTTTAAAAAACACTATCTGCCAAATAAACCTTGGTAAGAAAAGCGAGGTTCTGGGAAGGGCATGCCTTCTTTGTTTTTGCTTTTGTTTAATGTACGGAAGAAGTTCTGAGAAGAAATAATTAAGAACTGCCTCACCCAGGAGGCGACACCTAAGAATAATAAGAAAGAGTGAAAGCATAAGTGGAGAATTTGAACTCAGAACAAGGAAACACTCATTAAAACAAATCAAAAAGAAAAACAAGCTGAGTGTGGACGGTCACATTCATTTTATCTCTCTTTTGTAATCTATGATGGATTTAGACTTCATACTCAACAAATAAATCTTAGAATTCAAATTTGCTTGGTGTTTATTTCCCACTTAAAAAAAAATAATAAATACAGCTCCATACAAACAAAAACAAACCCTCCTATTAGGGAGTAAAAAAGAGAGAAAATTAGAGAAAACACAAAGTTACAGCTATAGCACATTCTACTATTTATTTTGAATTATAAAAACACCAATGATGCACAGCTGTCAAATACAGCAAACTCAAAAAATGTAGGAGGACATGCATATAGGAAACATGAGTGCAAACAATTCTCAACAATAATGGGTATAACTATTACTCTGTCACCCTTAACCCCTGGGATTCACAGCATTTAAAGAATTCCTGGTAGCTGAAACTGTACAACAGGCAGGAAGAATGATACTCCTGTCCTTAAAACTGGCTCTTCTCTGGGCCAGTCAAAAGTCTCCTTCTAATTCTGAGCATTGTACCCTATCTAATCAAACCATCAAAATCCCCTCAGAAAAGGAATCCTTATAAAGTTTTCCTTGAGTCTGCCCTATCAGTCTGTTAACTATAAATTTTTTTTGCCTGGGGTGAAAATTCATACTTAAGAAGGAAGATTCTCAAAAGCAGAAAGAAACTATTCTTGAGAAGCAGGTGGACAGCATATTACAAACTAAGATGATTAAATGAAGCTAAAAATTAGAGTTTGAAATTGAATTCCACCTACGATCCTGAAATCCCAGTCTTGGTTGTTTTATCATTGTGTATCCTTCCTCCACTCCCACCCCACATGAAGAAACTTTTTAAAAACACTATTAGAATGTAGCTGGTTTGGTTTTAAGTATTTCTTCCTGTATCTGGGAGGCTCATAATCAGTGAGGTGTTTCAAAAGATGAAGAGCAAAAGGAAACCGAAGGAGGGAGCTGGATTATGTCACTTGATTCTAAGATTTTATAAGCAAAAGAGAAAAGCTGTATAATCCATGAATAAAACTATCAGATAATGAATAATCAAGAAAGAATATAAATTTACCAAATATCCTAGTGATTAAGAGAATTTTACTTGATTTTATTTTTTCTTTGGGCTTGTATTTAGTATTTGCTGAACAGTAAAGTGGTTTATTATCTTACAATTCGGATAAAATTGAATATTTAAGATCACTTTCACTAAGGACAAAATTAGTCCTTATATGTTTTTACCTTGCTTCATCTTTTGTTTCATCAAAATTCTGTCACATTGGGCTTCCCTGGTGGCGCAGTGGTTGAGAGTCCGCCTGCCGATGCAGGGGACACGGGTTTGTGCCCCGGTCCGGGAAGATCCCACATGCCGCGGAGCGGCTGGGCCCGTGAGCCATGGCTGCTGAGCCTGCGCGTCCGGAGCCTGTGCTCCGCAACGGGAGAGGCCACAACAGTGAGAGGCCCGCGTACCGCACCAAAAAAAAAAAAAATTCTGTCACTGAGTAACACTGCAAATAGTGGTACAGATTATTTATGAATGGGTTTGATAACTGAAGCAGTCAACTATTCAAAATTGTACCTCATTTGCCATGCTGGTGGCTTAGTCTCTGTATACTTTTATTTCTTTTGGCAGGTATTGGTTAATCTATAGTACTGAATAACACCTCACAGTAAATGTGTACTGTGAAAGCATGTTTCTGACAAATGAAATCTACAAACACCCGATGTGTGTTTTTCAATATCTTTAACTGAATTTTCCTGGAACTTATATTATTACTTAAACTTTTTATCACCTGCTTTATATACTTTTTTGTTCAAAACAAAATACAGAATTTAACAAAAAAATTGTGGAGGTTCCCCCCCCCAAATATTATTTCTCCCTGAGTATAACTAATTATCTTTCAAAGAAATCTTTCTGAAATAAATACAATCAATCATAACTAAACTTGTAACTGACAAATATGTTTTATTATAGCTCAATACCTAGATATCAAAAAAAGGCCATGTATCTCAAATAAAAAACAATTAAGGAGACAGCTTTTTAGTTTTTAAAAATTCATTTTAACAGTGTACTATATGTTTTTAAGACTGCAAAAAGGAATCACTCATAATATACTTAATAATAAATTTAATTGTGCTTTGCAAAGAACCAATTGTTGTTTCATAGATTTTTAATAGTCTTTGCCCTTTTTCTATTTTGTTGACTGATTTCTCTTTGTTATTACTTTCCTTCTACTTACTTTGGGTCTAATTTGCTCTTTTTCTTGTTTATCCAGGTAGAAATGTTTAGTCAATGATTTTGGACCTTTCTTCTTTTCTAGCATAAGCATTTAAAACTATAAATTTCCCTCAAGCACTGCTTTAACTGCATCTCACAAATTTTGAAATGTTGTGATTTCATTTTCATTCAGTTCAAAATATTTTCTATTTTCCCTTCTGATTTCTTCTTTAGGCCATGTGTTATTTTTAAAGTGTGAAGTTTAATTTCCAAATATTTGGGAGATTTCCCAGATATATTTCTGTTATTGATTTCTAGTTTGATTCCATTGTGGCCAGAGAACATATTCTCCATGATTTCAGTCTTTCAAAATTTACTGAGACTTTTTTTTATAGCCATGAACATAGTCTCTCTTGCTGAATGTTCTATGTGCACTTGAAAAGAATGTGCATTCTGTACTCCTAGGTGGAGTATTCTATAAAAATCAATTAAGTTAGGTTGGTTGATGGTGCTTTTCAAGTTTTCCAATTCCTCTCTGATTGTGTGTGTGTGTGTATTTATTCCATCAATTAATAAGTGTGGAGTGTTGAGGGCTTCCCTGGTGGCGCAGTGGCTAAGAATCTGCCTGCCAATGCAGGAGACACAGGTTTGAGCCCTGGTCCAGGAAGATCCCACATGCTGTGGAGCAACTAACCCGTGCACCACAGCTACTGAAGCCCACGCGCCTAGAGCCCGTGATCCACAACAAGAGAAGCCACTGCAATGAGAAGCCCGTGCACTGCAACGAAGAGTAGCTCTCGCTCACAACTAGAGAAAGCCCACGCACAGCAACGAAGATCCAACGCAGCCATAAATAAATTTAAAAATAAATAAGCTTGGAGTGTTGAAATCTCCAGCTGAAGGAAATTATTATGGATTTGCCTATTTCTGCTTTTAGTTCTGACAGGTTTTACATTATATATTTTGAAGCTCCATTATTAAGTGCATACAGATTAAGATCTGAATATCTCCTTGATAAGTCAACACCTTTTATCATTCTATTAGCTCTATTACTGTGTAACAAATTACTTTAAAACAGCAGCTTAAAACAACAAACATTTATTTTTGATTCTCATACAGGTTCTGAGGGTCAGAAATACAGAGGCAGCTTAGCTGGGTGGTTCTGGCTCAGGGTCCCTTAGGAGATGGCAGCTAAGATGTTAGCTGGGGCTGCAGTCACCTGAAGGCTTGACTGCAGCTGTAGGATCTGCTTTCAAGATGATCCCTCACATAGCTGTTGGTTAGATGCCAACCAACCATATGGACCTCTCTTCATGATGTGGCAGCTGACTTCCCCCACAGTGAGTGATTAAATAGAGTGCAACCAAGCTGAAAGCCATACTGTCTTTTACCTCTTCCACCATATTCTATTCATGAGTCACAAAGTCCAACCCTCATTCAAAGGGAGAAGAATTAGGCTCCACTTCTTAAAGAAAGGAGTGTTAAACAATTTGAGGACACATTTTAAAACTACTACAATCTTTATGAAATGACTTTATTCCTAGTACTATTTCTTAGTCTGAAGTCTACATGTCTGATGATACAACCACTACAGTTTTCTTTTAATTAGTGTTTGCATAGTTTATTTTTCTCTATTCTTTTACTTTTAATCTCTGTCTTTATATTCTAAGTATAGATAATATATAATTGTAGATGGCATACAGTTGGGCCCTGTTTGTAGATAGTGTAATCCAGTCTGACTCCTTTACATTGGATTGTTTAAACCATTTACACTTAATGTAATTATTGAAATAAGTTGGCTCTAAGTGTAGCATCTCATTTTTTGTTTTCTATTTATGTCATTTGTTCTTTGTTACATTTTTCCTCTTTCCTCTCTTCTTTTGGGCTGGCTGTTTTCTGGTATTTCATTTTATCTCTTCCATTTGTGTATTAGCTATTCCTCTTCACTTAATTTCTTTATTAGCATTTGCAATATGCATTTTAAACTTTACACATTATACCTTCAAATAATAGTATACAACTTCACATACATTGTAAGACCTACTCTCAGTACTACTGATGTCATTCATTTTACTTCTACATAAGTTATAAGCCCCAAAATACAATCTATTTGTTTTAAATAGTCAATTGTCACTTAAAGAGTTTTTTTTTTAATGTTAATGGAGAAATGTCTTTCCTCTTTACCCACACATTTACCACTTCCACTGCTCTTTATTCTTTTATGAACATCTAAGTTTCCATCTGGGATCTTTTTCATTCAGCCTGAAAAATTTTCCATTACATTTCTTGGTATACAGGTCTGCTGGCCATAAATTCAGTTACCTTTTGTTGGTTTAAAAGGTCTTTATTTTGTCTTCATTTCTGAAGGATTTTTCACCTTGTATATAATTTTATACTGGCTCCTTTTTCCTTCAGCATCTTAAAGATGGGAGATGCTACTGGCATCTAACAGTTAACAGCCAGGAATGCCACAAGGCACCCTGCAATCCACAGAACAGCCCCTCTACAACAATGAATTCTATGGCCCAAAATGTCAGTAGTGCCAAGGTTGAGAAACCCTGCTCTAGACCCATCTAACAACTTAAAAACAAGCCTAGAAAGGGTCAAGTTGATTTGCCTATTGAACAGTTATATATCTGCAAAGGACCAGCTACCCATGGTCACTAATACTGATTATCTCCCTGTGTTACCATTATTTACCAATGCTTTCTTTTATTCATTTAGTCTATCTCTTGATAATTGTTTTGGCTTTTTATCCATACCTCATTGAATAAGACCATCTCCTAGCCACTCTGTCCCACATGCCTGTTTACTGGAATCTCATTCATTTACTTGTTTTAACAGATATGTATTAAGCACCTACTCTTAGGGAGCCTAGTATAATGGTTAAAAGCATAGGACCTGTAACCAGGTTGCCTGAGCCCAAATTCTGGTTGTTATTCTTACTAGCTTTGTAACCTTAGACAAGGTGCTTAAATTCTCTGTTCCTGTTTCCTCATCAGTTAAACAGATACAATAGTATTTCCCTCATAGGGTTGTTATGAGGGCATTTGACCTTCTCAACAACCCTCTGAAGGAGATACTGTCAAAACTTCTTAGAATAGTGCCTGACGCAAAGGAAGATCTATAGAGCCCTTACTACCACCAGCACCACTGCTACTACTCATAGTGCCAAGTGTTAGCGCACATGTTGGAGAGAAGTGAGTAAGACATAGCTCCCCTTTCCTCCAAGGAGTTTAAACCCAGCAAAGGGCACACAACAAGAAGCAATACAATAATGTGTCAGGAGTTCAAATAATCATTGTAAGAAAACATTTACTGAGCACTAAATAGCTTTATCTATCACTTAATCCTCATAGCAACTCCATGAGTTACAGACTATTATTACGTACCTGTACAAAGAAGGAAACTGAGTACTTGAAGGTTTATGTAATAACCCAAGGTCACTCAGCTGCTATGCAGCTGGGATCTGAACTCAGGTAGTCTAGCTCCAAGCAATAGAGATTTATTGGCTCACCACAGCCAGTGGTTAAAAGCATAAGCTCTGGAGTCACAGAAAGAAGTGCTATTAATTCTGCCTAGTGGAGCCAAGGAAGAGATAACATTTGGGTTGTGCTTAAAGGATGAACACAATTTCACCTGGCAGAAACAGGGAAAAGCAACCACAAAATGAGCCAATTTTGACAGGGGAATGAAACAGTCCAGTGTATTTAGAGTACTGAGACTTGTTTGATGAGATTATAACATAAAATGCACTTGTGGGGAACGAGAGGAGCTGAAGCCAGAAGTCAGTTGGGGTCATCTTTGGCACAGTGTTTATGGGAGTGCATATTTTATCCTGTAGAGCAATACTTTCCAAACATTTTCAAATCATGCACACAAAGAAAATATGTGTAGAGCAAATATACGTGAAGGGATGCCCCTGCTGGTTGCTGGATTAGTTCACTGGGGACTGGTGCTTCGGGCCACGCCCGAAGAGCTGAAGCCGAGAGCTGAAGGCATTGGACATGGAGTGTGAGGAAGAGCTGGGGTGCAGTTAAGATGATAAAAGGATGGAGACAGATGCCATAATAGGAGACAGAGAATTTAAGAGGGTAAGCTAGAGGCTGGGGAGAGATAACAAGTTTGACACAGGATATGCTGAATCAGGGGCCTACAAGACATTTAGAAGAGCACTTTGTAATACCTTATGGAGATCAGGAGCAAGGTCCTACCCATTATCTCCTTTTCTCACCTTAATTAATTATTACCCTTGGTGCTGTTTTCAGACCACACGTCCAATGTCTTTTGGATGTACAAAAAAGAACACTATTGAGTATGTTTGGAGAAATGTGTCTGTGAGTTTGGGGAGAAAGTAGAAGGGTTAGAAGAAGGAGCTGGAGTGAAAATTATCAAATTTTTAGAAAAGGTGCCAAGTTCACCTTCTGGTATACTCTTACAATAAGAGCGCAGCCTATAAACAGTTTTTAAAGTTAAGGAAATATGTAGCAGCCAAACAATTAGATTTACTAGGTATTAGGGAAGGTAGAACGCAATTGTGCAACACTGGAATTTGACCAGGCCATTAGGGTCAAGTAGTTAAATGTAAAAGGTGCTTCTGATTGCCTGGAACATCAAGTCTGTTTTCCTATTCATTAAAACAGAACTTCTAATCACCCTGATTTTCAGTTCTTTTCCCTTAATTCTAAAAGTAATTAATCACACTTTAATAAGTGGTACAACTGAAGGAGAGAAAAGATAATACCCTAAAAAGTATATATGAGAAAAATCCTTCAATTAATGATTTTGAAATAGTTTAATGTGTGTATTAACAACTGTTGTTCTGTAAAAAGAAACCATGTGGAGAATATACCAACGTTTAGTTTATGTTTTCACAAGTATATGCTGACTGTCTCATAATTAAGTACACAGAGCTCAAAACAGCCAACACTGCAGAGAGCTTACACTGTTAACCATTATAGAAGTGGTTGAGAGATATTTGCTAATGACTACCATAAAAGGAATGGATGACTAAGAACAGAGAGGATGTGTGACTAAAAAGTCCCACTACAGTTCTTTGAAAATTCCCTGAATAACTAGGCATGCCAAATGTGGTCCGTCATGAAATTATTTGATGCTAAACTCTGTAGTTAGACAGCAAATAAAGGATAAAGCCTTTGTATAAATCATTCAATTGCAAAGTGCCGAAACAACAAGGTCATCATTAAGTGAAAGTGTTAATCAAATTAAAATATGGCCCGGAGTTCAAATGCTGCTGGGCCAGACTGGGCTAACTCCACAGATAATTCATTCAATTCCTAGGGTGCTGCACCACAGTGCAGTAACCAGGCACTTCGAGTTGCTGCTGTTCCTCCCTAGACCTGAAAATGTACAGGATGTTTCTCACAGATCTTTGAACACTAGAAAAAGCCAAGTAGGCACATCACAGCCTACCTTTGGCAAATCGATCTTTTCACCCCAAAGGCTTACCACAACTATACCTAAACTGTAGGTATCAAAAGAAAATCCCAGTACACATGTGGAAATGCATCATATTTCTTTCATATACACAACTGTCTCTGAATTTGCTGACACAATGGATTTTCCAAAAGAACGTTCCCCCCAAAATAATTCTAAATTGCAATAATAATGGTAATAGTTACTGTTGTTATATAAACTGTGTCATTTAATCTTTAAACTCATGAGATAGATATTACATCATTTTTCAGATGGGGATGCACGCTTAAAGTCACATCATTTAAGATGAGATTGAAACTCAAGTTCGGCTGACTCCAAAACCCTTCTTTGCTTCACTACCCTTCATTTTTTTTGATATTTTTCTGTTTGTCACTGGCACTCATGGGAGACAATACATTAAGCAAGTACTGACTCAAATGGGGAAACAGTTTTGAATGACTGCAAAAATGTCTTGTAACACACAGCAGTGACTTTTCATGCAATGTGATTGAGGGTACTGTATATGTATTTTTCTTTTCTGTTTTATATTTTTGGCTTTCCTTGTATATGCTACTATCTGGACCTCTAAACATATTTATAACACTGTATCAGATTTCAGTAACATGGATTTTTAGTAAAATGTACATCTCCACCATGTATGAGTCTTGCATCTTTAAGAATCCGTGTTTTATGTATACAATAAAAAAGGAACAATTCTTTACTCCTCTGTACAGCTGTCTTTTTCTTTTTAATAAATTTATTTATTTTATTTATTTATTTTTGGCTGTGTTGGGTCTTCGTTGCTGCGCGTGGGCTTTCACTAGTTGTGGCGAGTGGGGGCTACTCTTCGTTGTGGTGCGCAGGTTTCTCATTGCAGTGGCTTCTCTTGTTGCAGAGCACGGGCTCTAGGTGCGTGGGCTTCAGTAGTTGTGGCACGCAGGCTCCATAGTTGTGGCTCGTGGGCTCTAGAGCACACGCTCAGTAGTTGTGGTGCACGGGCTTAGTTGTTCCACAGCATGTGGGATCTTCCCGGACCAGGGCTCGAACCCGTGTCCTCTGCATTGGCAGGCGGATTCTTAACCACTGTGCCACCAGGGAAGCCCTATACAGCTGTCTTTTATTCAATATAATTGACTCAAAAATGAAGGATATAAGTTACTTTCCTTATTAGGATTTTAATATTTCCTCTTCCTAATGACTGATGTACAATGAGAAATAACTAATTTAATAAAAAAACATTTTAACTTTCTGAAGCAATAAGTTACAAAGTGGAATTTTGCTCTACTGGAAGAATGCAGAATGCAGTATTATTGAAAATGTCAAATACCATGATTACGGAGGACATCTGTTAGCTTTGTTGCATCTGTTCCTCTTTTTCTGTAACAGCACCCCGCTTTTCTTTGCGAACCATCCCTCCCTTTTTTCTCAATCCAGCTGATTCTACTATCAGTACCAGGGACGGGCACCTGACCTACGCCTGGCCAATCAAAGCATTCCACCCCTTTTGCCACAGTGACTGGTTCACAGATACATATGTGTCCCAAGACAGGCCAATGAGATTCAATGCCAAGACTTCTGCACAAACAACTGGTAAAGAAGTGCCCTCGGGCTTCCCTGGTGGCGCAGTGGTTAAGAATCCGCCTGCCAACGCAGGGGACAAGGGTTCGAGCCCTGGTACAGGAAGATCCCACATGCCGTGGAGCAACTAAGCCCATGCACCACAACTACTAAGCCTGCGCTCTAGAGCCTGCAAGCCACAACGACTGAAGCCCGCATGCCACAACGACTGAAGCCTGCACCTAGAGCCTGTGCTCCGCAACAAGAGAAGCCACTGTAATGAGAGGCCTGCGCACCGCAAGGAAGAGTAGCTCCCACTTGCTGCAACTAGAGAAAGCCTGTGCACAGCAACGAAGACCCAACGCACCCATAAATATATAAATAAATAAATAAATAAATAAATAAAATCTATTTTAAAAAAAAGAAGTGCCCTCTTTCTGCTAAGGATGCTAAAAAGGTAAGGCTGTCACTTCTGGCTGTCTTTACTACCACTGGAGACAATATACCTAAGAATGAAGCCACCATGGGCCGGGGGTGGGGAGGAATGAGGAATGAAGAAAAGTAAGAAAAGATTACATATTCCTGACACTATTATTTTAGCAGTAGCAGGTTCAGGATGAGAAAGTTGGTCTTACCAATCTATCCTTGTCATGTGGCCTTACTCTGCTGCAGGCCACCCACCTCCTCTTGACTCCTTGTTTCCAGCTTTCCTGGCAATTCTGTGAGCACCTGATACCATTTTTGGCTTAAGTAAAACAGAGTCAGTTTCTGTTTTTGCAACCAAGAACCCTAGCTAGTCCAATGAGCAAACAATTTTATGACCTTAGGGTGGAGAAGGCCTGCCAAGAAAGATAGATCTGACTACATAACAATCTAAAAATAGTAATAAAATAAGAAAAATTTACAGAAAAAATAAGTTTGTAAATATGCAATTCACAAAAAAGGAATACTAGTCAATATTTACTTTAAATATTCAAATTAATGAGAAGAAAAGAAATGAAGATTAAAAAAAAGCAAAAACAAAACAGATGCTAGTCTCCCCAAACAAACCCTGTACAGTTTCTGTACTGTTTTTTCACTTTTTAAATTTTTTAAAAATTTTATTTATTTTTGACTGCGTTGGGTCTTCCTTGCTGCGTGCGTGCTTTCTCTAGTTGTGGCGAGCGGGGGCTACTCTTCGTTGCGGTGCGTGGGCTTCTCGTTGCGTTGGCTTTTCTTGTTGCGGAGCGTGGGCTCTAGGCATGCAGGCTCAGTAGTTGTGGCTCACGGGCTCTAGAGCACAGGCTCAGTAGTTGTGGCACAGGCTCAGTAGTTGTGGCGCACGGGCTTAGTTGCTCTGCGGCATGTGGGAACTCCTCGGACCACGGCTTGAACCCTTGTCCCCTGCATTGGCAGGCGGATTCTTAACCACTGCACCACCAAGGAAGCCCCTGTATTGTTTATTATTGAAACTTTAGTATACCTTGGCATGTAGTAAGCACTCAGATTTTATTAAATAAATGAATCAGTTAGGAAAGAAGCAAATGGGTATAATAAAACAGACCTTCTCATGCCCTGTTAGTAGGAGCACACACTGGTACAAACATAGGAGAGCAAATCGGCAATATTATCAAATGTTTTAATGTGCTGCTAGACTCAGCAAACCTACACCTACAAATTTATCTTATTGAGAAAAATGGAAAAGTGTGCAAAGATGTAAGTGTAAGTGATGTTCCCAGGAGTACACTGCTTCCAAGAGAACAAAAGAAAAACAATACAAATGTCTGGCAATGGTGGTTTACTGAATAAATTATTACATATCCATTCACATTGGAATACTATGCTGCTATTTAAAAATATAATCTATATTGACATGGAAAGAGTTCCATGACTGAAAATAACAAAAAGCAAAACAGCATCTATAGTATGGCTTTATTTAATAAAGTTATTTATTTCTATTTATTTCCTGGGGGAGGGATTAAAAGCTTATTCATTAAAATGATGTCAGTGGGGCTTCCCCAGTGGCACAGTGACTAAGAATCCATCTGTCAATGCAGGGGACTTGGGTTCGAGCCCTGGTCCGGGAAGATCCCACATGCTGCGGAGCAACTAAGCCCGTGAGCCACAACTACTAAGCCTGCACTCTAGAGCCCGTGAGCCACAATTACTAAGCTCACGCGCCTACAGTCCGTGCTCCGCAACAAGAGAAGCCACCGCAATGAGAAGCCTGCACACCGCAACGAAAGAGGAGCCCCTGCTCTCCGCAACTAGAGAAAGCCCACGCACAGGGGCAAAGACCCAATGCAGCCAAAAATAAATAAATAAACAAATAACTAAACTTATTTTTAAAAAATGATGTCAGTGGATTCTGAGTAGAGGGATTGGGGGGTGGTTATATTTTTACGGTTTGGATCGCTTGAACAAACATCTATGCTCTTTATAAACATACAAAATAATAAAAACAACATGTACATATACAGAATTAGTACAATTTCCAAAGGACTTAAATTTAATATGTAGTCAGATAAGACATGAGAGAATTTTAATTTTTTCATTATGGCAATGTAAACTTAAAAATATACCAAACTAGCCTCATAGGGAATAAAACCCCCCCTTTTCATTCTAGAGGTGTAAAACCCAAGGGAAAGACAGAGGCTAGAGCAGTTACCCAGGTAAAGCATCCCAAGAAAAGAATTTGTTTTATCTTGTAAATGATGCTCTTCTGAATTAACACAAAAAGCAAGGAAACTGAGGGAACGAACCAAGGCCATCAGTTGCCCAGATGGCACTCCATCAGTTCTGACCAGTCAGAAAACCTACACTAGAAAACACGTCCAAAATGCAATGGAATTCCTTTGTTCAGCACCACCAGAATGTCTCTTATTTTGCTACAAATTCAAAGATATTCACCCACTACTTATCTCCAACTCCTCAGACATATAATCAATTTTAAAAGTAGTTAAGTCAAATGCCTAGCATGTAATATGGAAGGCAAGATTGATACCAGGAAGAGGTAATGTAATACAAACTGTCAGTCTATTACAGTAAACAGTACAACCAGCGTAACTGAAAGTCTTTTTTTAAATAATATTTTTGTTTCTGTAATATTCTGAAGTACTTAAATTCTCGAGAATTCCCCCTTTGAAACAGAAAGCTCTCTACAGGGACCATAACTTGTACAATAAATTCAAGTTAATATTGTGAACTCTCTCCACTTCTTTAAAAATGAAGATACATGGGGAATTCAAGCATGTTAAACTCCCTCTCAGAATTTGCTTATTCAAATATAGGCAGTCTAGCATAGTGGTTAACGTCCCGGAGGTGGATCGTATGAGTACAAGTCTTGGCTTTGCCACATACTAGCTGTGAAACTTGGGCAAAATGAGACCTGTTTTAAAGCTGTAAGGATTAACTGAGCACTTATAACATATAAAGCACTTAGAGCAGTTCCTGACACAGAGAATGCTCAGTAAGTAATAGCTATTATATGACTGAGGCATAAATGATTCCAGTACTCTAATATTGTGGGGTAGCCATGGAACTATCCAAGGTAAATTTAAGTTCTAAGGCATTTATAATTCAACTTATTATGGTTCTTTTTAAAAAAGTGAATAATTAAATTCTTTGAGGTGCTTTAACACTCTGCGTTAACTAAATGTTATTTATAAGGTTATATAGTATTACAATTGTTTCAGAGAGCTCAGAGGCTTAGTCTAGTTATTTATTTTGAGCCAAAATATGGTATTATTTTTTTCAAATAAACGATTTCTGAAAGTGGTTATGTTTATGAGTTGCAGGTCTTATTCTGAAAAAAAAAAAATCTCTGCAAACATGATACATATACTTCAAAGAAGTGGTAATGAGGAGTTTTATGCCAGTAATTACCACAAATTTGAAAGGGATCATTGCAAAATCCAACTACAGGAAAAACCTAGTACTAAGAAATGCTCTAATCTTAGATGTACATTTTTCCCCTCCATTCTATCAAAATGATGCTTCTTTCTTTTTACTTCTTTATAATTCCACTTTTAGCCATTCTTTAATTTCATTAACACATCATCAGACTTCATTTCATTGTCCCTTTTCAACAGGGATGCTCTTTTAAAATAAATGTTTCTCCAACTTTGCAAAAAATCATAAGGCCTAAAATTTGGCCAACTCATCATATTATTTCATGTAAAAGAGTCTGCCTTTAACACATAGCACTGTTGGTTTTGATAGAGATGATCTATAAAATTTACATTTCTAGAAATCTAACTACATCCCAACATAGTTGTCACTTACCTTAGTGCAAAGACCAAGATTTTGTGTGTTCATCAGTGTACAGACCATCTCTGACTTCCAATGGTTCAGCTTAACGAATTAATGGTTCATCAGTCTTATGATGGTGCGAAAGTAATACACATTCAGTAGAAAACTGGTCTTCAAATTTTGAATTTGGACCTTTTCCTGGGCTAATGATATGCTGTACAATGCTCTCTCGTGATGCTGGGCAGGGGCAGCCGCAGCTCCCAGACAGCCACGTGATCACAAGGGGAAACAACCAATACAATTACAACCACCCCAGGACCCTGTAACCATTTTGTGTTTTTCAGTACAGTATTCAATAAATTACAGGACATACTCAACACTTCATTATAAAAGGGGCTTTGTGTTAATCGATGATTTTGCCCAATGGTAGGCTAATGGAAGTGCTCTGAGCACATATAAGGCAGGCTAGGCTAAGCTATGATGTTTGGTAGGTTAGGCGTATTAAATGCATATTTGACTTCCGATATTTTCAACTTACAATGGGTTTATCAGGATGTAACCCCATGGTAAGTCGAGGAAGATCTGTATTTGTTTAACTGTGAGATTTGAGAGAGACCCGTTTGTAGCAGGTTTGATTATTTAAAAGTCATAAATACAGCCCCCTTTCTTGGTAGTAGACATCTGAACTTTGCCAGTGGCTTTTTCACCTGGTCCTTGACTTGAAAGGCAAAGATCATCTCTTGGGCCACAGTCTAAGGTCTAGTAAAAGTCTGACCTTGTCATGTAAGTTGTAGTCCAAATCACACTTATGAATCAGCATACGCCATTGTTATTAAGACTCATAATAATAATTTCTAACAGTACTGGGTGCTTTCCATGGATCGACTTATCAGTCCTCACAATAAACCTATGAGGTAGATATTATTTTCATGCTGACTTTATGAATGAGAAATATGAGAAGAAAGATTAAGCAACATGACCAAAGTCACACACGTTGTGAGTGACAGTGACATGGTTTGAACCCAGGTCTGAACCAGGGCCCACGTTCTTAACCACTGTATTATATTCCCTCAAGATGATTTTGGACAAGCGAGAAACAAAAATAGAGTGGTGTGAGTTGCATCATCATATTTAATTTATACAATGTCAACTATATGTGCTCAATTAAAAAAAGAAAACTGGAAAATAACAATTTAGGTAGTATAGGCAATTCCACCTATTCTACTCATAGTATGCTCAGGACAGAGATGGGAAACTAATTGTTTTGTACCTTTAGTCCATTTTAGTACTTAAGTACTCCTCCTTTTCTTTTCTTTTTTTTAAATTTTCCTGTTTTATTTTTAAATTTTTATGTTTCTTTTCTACTTTTTAAAAATATTTATTTTATTTTGGCTGCATCGGGTCTTAGTTGCAGCATGCAGGATCTTTCGTTGTGGCGCGGGCTTCTCTCTAGTTGTGGCGCACAGGCTCCAGGGCACGTGGGCTCTGTAGTTTGCGGCACGCAGGCTCTCTCGTTGAGGCGTGTGAGCTCAGTAGTTGTGGCACACGGGTTTAGTTTCCCCGTGGCACGTGGGATCTTAGTTCCCCGACCAGGGATCAAACCTGCGTCCCTGCATTGGAAGGCGGATTCTTTACCACTGGACGACCAGGGAAGTCCCTTAAGTTACTCCTCCTTAATGACCCAAGGACTTCTCCTTAATGAGAATATTTAGTTAAGCTGAGTGTGGTTTTAGAGTAAAGAGACATTTTTTAATACACCGTTAGTTATATACAAGTCAACTATTTCATCTGGTGCTCAGTGGAAGAAACAGTGATTATTCCACTAATCCTAGGGAAAACTGGCTCTCTGAGGAGATGGAATGTCAGTCCCCACTGTGCACCTTCCTAAGGGATTTACAAGACCCATTTTGACCAAATGCAATTTTTGTTGCATGTGTTACTTCAATAACCGTGAGTAACAGAGGCCAGATAATTACAGAATGCAATTCACGCTCATCTAGGCCATTACTGTGGCTTTGCAGTCTCTTATATTCCTCAGAGCATCTGTTCAGTTTTTTTCCCTACTCTGCACAAAATCTCAAATAGATCCACACCCCACTTATAGTTAGTAGCTGACAACAACACTTACTTTATAAGAAGATGGGGGCCATGCAGCATCAATTCCCTCCATTTACTTTACTTTTACCACAAAACTCTGTATCCTCATCCAGCCCCTCCTGCTACAATTTGGAATTTAGTCTCGTCATTTTAGTGAAACTGCTCTCTCAAAAGCCACTGATGACTTGGTTGCCAAGTCCAGTCACGTCTCAGTCCTCATCATGTACTCTCTCTATAGCAGTGATTCTCAACCTGGCTACAAATCAGAAGTACAAAGAAAATACTGATGCCAGAGCCCCACCCACAGATTCCAATTTAATTGGTCTGGGGTTGGCAGAGGGCTGGGTACTTGCATAAAGCTCCCCAGGTGATTCTACAGGGTCAAGAACCACAATCTACAGCATTGACTCCATTCATTAACTCACCCCTTCTATTTGAAACTCTTGGTTGCCACAATATCATACTCACTGGGTATTTCTACTTGCTCCTAATGTTCTTCAATACCCTTGTCTGGAGTCTCCTTCTCTGATTCCATTTGCTCTGCCAACTGTCCCTTTTCCTCTCAACCCTTAATTTAAAGTTTCTAACAATCCCAAATCTCAAATCTCCATATCTAATCTTGAACTCAAGCCTCAGCTCCGGACCCTCACCTCACACAGAAACTGTGCCTCTGAATTCAGACTCCACGGGGCCAAAATCCTATACTCTTTTAGTTGCCTTGCTCTCCATTCCACACAGTAGCTGTTTCAAACTTTCTGCATTTTTCTCAAACCTGTCATTCCACCACATCTCTCCTTATTCATAGCAGAAAACCTTGCTCCTACTTCACAGAGAAAATAGAAGCCTTCACAATCTCTTAACTTGACCCTTATCTGACAAAGTCACCTACGTATGCACTCTTTCTCTGCACTCCAACCCCTCCGGGGCTCTTGTTCTCAGACACCCTGGAGACCAGGACTTATCCATTATTTCCTTTTCCCTCTTCTGGATCCTTCCTATCAGCATCTAAGTAAGCATCTTCACTGAGATGAAGTCTTGCCCATTTTCAAAAAAGGAACTCAGAAAACTATTCAGCTTCATAGTCTCTTAGGTACCACCACTTCTCTCCTCTTTGCGGTCAAAATTCTTAACCAGTTCTCTACATTCACCTTTTCTCCTTCCCATTCGCCGCTCAACTCACTACAACATGCTTCCACACTACCACTCCATCCAATCGGTACTTGTCATAGTCAGCAAGGGGCTCCCTGTTACTAAGTCCACGGAAACCTTTCAGAACTTAGCTTTCCTGATCTCTTTGTAGTACTGTACACTACTAACCGTTCTCTCCTTTTTAAATGCTCTTTTCCCCTGGCTTCCAAAACACTTCACTGTCAATGTCCTCCTACTTCTCTGGCCACTCAGTCTGTCTCTTTGGAGGATTCTCTCCCTCAAGCTATTCCTGAGGATGCTGTCCTCCTTTGCTGTCTTATATACGCTCCCTGTACACTCTCATCTACTCCCAAACATCAATTGTGGGCTATCTGCCTCACAAGTATTTCTCCACCCAGATCTTTCATGAGATTCAGATTTATAAATTCAAATGCCTAACTCTACTTCCTCTCTGAGAAGTCTTCTGGGTTTTTTAAATACAACATGTCCAAAACTGAACTCATCCTCTTCTCATGCCTCTCCTCAAACCTGCTGCTCTTTCTTTTTCTTGGTGAAAGGCATCATCATTATCCATCCAGTTTCCCAAGCAAGAAACCTGGGCATCTTCCTTACCTCCTCCTCTTTGTAAACCTACCACATTCCAGCAGGTACCAAGTTCTGCCCGTTCCACCCCAACTGTTTCAGTTCAGTTCAGGCTGAGACTATCTCTTGCTTGAATTTTACTGGAACAGAATCCTAACTGGCCAGCGTGACCTCTTTACAAATCTGATTATGTCATTCTGCTGCTTAAGACTATTCAAGGTGGTGCATTTTATATAAGCATGGGAATAGACAAACATATTTATGGGATGAAATAGAGTTCAGAAACAAACCCAGAAAAATAATTTTATATATGATGACATTTAAAGCAGCACTTAAAACCACTGGAAGAAGATTCAATTAATGGAACTGGGATAATTGGCTATTTAGTTAGGAAAAATGAAAATGGTATCCTTACCTCATATAATGAATGGGAATAAATTTGAGATAAAGATCTAAATGTAATAAAATAAACCATAAAAGAACATAGAAGAAAATATATGAAAAAATTTGTAGTAATCTAGGGATGAATAAGGTACTTGAATAAAAGGTCTAAACTCTTTAGAAGGATATATGAGGACCTTTGCTTACCTCCTTAACATCATTTCTCTCTACTGCCCCTGCTACTCCTCTCCAGTAAAGGGCATCTCTTGCTGGAAAAGATGCACCATACATGTCTCTCATCTGAGGGCCTCTGCTGTGTTCTTTGTTCTCTCTCTCTAATTTACTGAAAAGTCCATCCTCTTCCCTTTGATTATAAAAGCTGTATTTATCATATATTCAATTTGGTTCTATGTCTTTTTTCTGGATTCTATTCTGTTCTGTTGATCTCTTCCTATGCCAATGCCATGAAGTTTTTTTTTTTTTAACATCTTTATTGGGGTATAATTGCTTTAAAATGGTGTGTTAGTTTCTGCTTTATAACAAAGTGAATCTGCTATACGTATACATATATCCCCATATCTCCTCCCTCTTGCATCTCCCTCCCATCCTCCCTATCCCACCCCTCTAGGTGGCCACAAAGCACTGAGCTGATCTCCCTGTGCGATGCAACTGCTTCCCACTAGCTACCTATCTTACGTTTGGTAGTGTATATGTGTCCATGCCACTCTCTCACTTTGTCCCAGCTTACCCTTCCCCCTCCCCGTGTCCTCAAGTCCATTTCTCTACGTCTGCGTCTTTATTTCTGTCCTGCCCCTAGGTTCTTCAGAACCTTTTTTTTTTTTTTAGATTCCGTATGTATGTGTTAGCATACAGTATTTGTTTTTCACTTTCTGACTTCCTTCACTCTGTATGACAGACTCTAGGTCCATCCACCTCACTACATATAACTCAGTTTCGTTTCCTTTTATGGCTAATATTCCATTGTATATATGTGCCACATCTTCTTTATCCATTAATCTGTCAATGAACACTTAGGTTGCTTCCATGTCCTGGCTATTGTAAACAGAGCTGCAATGAACACTGTGGTACATGACTCTTTTTGAATTATGGTCATTATGTTTTAATTACTCTAGATTTGAGGTAGATGTTTGTACCTGGTAGGATTATGCCTTTCATTCTTCTTTATTCAAATTTTGAGAAATGCTGGAATTAGCTAATCAAATTGTATTAAAAATTCCATCAGGACTTTGGTTGTAACTGCACTGAATCTATAGATTGCCTTGGGGAGAACTGGCATCTTCTCACCTAGGAATATGTTTCTCTACATATTTAGTCCCTCAGCAAAAGAAAATTTTTAAAGTCTTACAGAATTATTATTAAAAACTGTTCCTAGGGACTTCCCTGGTGGCACAGTGGTTGGGAATCCGCCTGTCAATGCAGGGGACATAGGTTCGAGCCCTGGTCCAGGAGAATCCCACATGCCGCAGAGCAACTAAGCCCGTGTGCCACAACTACTGAGCCTAGAGCCTGTGAGCCACAACCATTGAGCCCGTGTGCCACAACTACTGAAGCCCACGCACCTACAGCCCATGCTCCACAACAAGAGAAGCCACTGCAATGAGAAGCACATGCACCCGCAACAAGGAGTAGCCCCCTCTCGCTGCAACTAGAGAAAGCCCGCGCACAGCAACAAAGACCCAACGCTGCCAAAAATAAATAAATCTATTAAAAAAATTATTTAAAACAAATTGTTCCTATATATTTTATAGTTTTAATTGCTATGGTGATTGGGACTTTATTTCATTATATTTTCAAATATATATGTTTTTTCATCATTATATTTATCTTATTTCATCGTGATCATTGATGATGTATAGGAGAGCTACTGAATTCTGTGTACTTCACTTTGCATCTGGTCACCTTATTGTATTCTCTTGCCAGTTCTAACAGTTAGTACTCTGGGAGAGCAAATGAACATTAGGTTCCACAGGAAAGAAAAAAGGTAGTTGAAGCAGGTTTGTATGCAAGATAATGAGGTCCAAATGAGACAGGTTGAGCTTAAAGTGACAATGTTATACTTAACTGGAGATGTCCTAATAAAAGCATACAGAAATACAGGACTGGAACAGTGGGAAGACATGAGGACTGAACAAACTGTAGAAGTCAACACGTGCATACAGGTAAGAGCTGAAAATGCTCCTTAAGAGCAATGTCAATGCCAGGGTTGCTGAAGAAAAAAAAAGTTTCTCTATTCCAAAATCTGCTACTAAAAACAAAATAAAAGACATTTTAAAAATTGTGTGGTACTTTGATATTACAATTATTGAGTATAGACCTGGAAAATGTACTTTTCCAGAAAGAATTTCAGGAGACCAAGGGGTGGGGTCTCCTGACTGTGGGTCTGACTACTACATTACTACCGTGGGATTCATGTGAAAAAGAATCCTGATGATCAAAAGTAAAGGCAGGAAACAGGTGGAGGGAAAGGGAAATGCTGAACTACAAGGTCATGGTCAGGAAACCAATTTGGCAAGGCATGTGGAAAACCAAGGCATACAGAATCAAGTACCACATACAGTACTGCACAGTCCAAAGCCAGCTTTGTTTTCAGTAATGGGACTCAAACGGCAGGGTGAAGGCCGGTGCCTGCGATCCACAGAGGGAACCACCTCAAAATTCCCTATCGAGCTCACTTTCTGTTAGCCACTCGTACTATGGAGACAGAATTCCAAATGGAGCTCGGACAAAAGGCTGCCTAGATTCCAAGAAATGCATTAGTAAAAAATGCCTAATGCTGATTGTCAGCAATGTACACAAAGTCTGCCTTTCATTCATTGCCATTATTTTCCTAAACAAGTCAAAGAACGATACTTCTAAATCATACAGTAAAAGAAAATTAAGAAATAGTATGTAGAGCCACATGCTAATTTTATGAAGAACATGTGTCAAACTATTAAAAGTAAATATCACTCAATACCAGAATGCAACATCATTTGTATGTTTTAACTTATTCTTTTCTGCACTTTTACAGTTTTCTACAATGAATATTTACTGATTTTGTAATAAGAAAAATACAACAGGAGGTGTTATGAAAAACAGAAATCTAAGATCCTGATAAAATTTTAATATCAAAGAAAAACAATCACAACTATAATACAGGATTTCAGATTACTCAAGAAATAGCAATTCTGATTAAATCTCCAATCAGAAAAAACGTAATAAAATAAAGGAAGATGTACACCTAAACGTCTCCTTTGGAGAAAGCTAAAAGAAAAGGGTCCTAAGGAGTAAGTGTGAGATCCATAGAAGTAAGTGTAGCAGCATGAAAGGAGAACGTAATTGATACTCTCATTATGTCACAGAATGGGAAAGAGGTCAGGAGACAGTCACCTCAGAAATGGCCCCTTTGAAACAGCAAGTGAAAACAGGGTCACACTTTGGGGAAATGAATGCAACATCTCTCAGAAACCGATGAGGTGTAGGGTTAACTGCAGGAGGGAGCTTCTTCCTTGGCACAGTCTCTGTAGAGGGGAGTCATGGGGGGCAGCTGAACCTGCCTTCCCCTGAGATAGCTGTTTTGAGCCTGGCCTCTTACCTCCCAGCACCCCGACAAGGCTGCCTTCCAGGTGCCTAGTCCTTCCGGAGAGTCCCTACCAAAATCTCATGACCCATGACACATCCTCCCCTCCTCAGAACACAAACTTTTGAAGCTCAGAGGGAAGAGGCTGGGAAAGCAGCTAAGTGGACAAATTAGAGTCTTCTGACTTGTTGGCTGGAAGACGGTCTCTGCCAGAAGACAACTGCCTGAAACCAAGAGTAGTTTATTTGTGACCAGATGTGAGAAATGAGTATGTTTATTATGCTCAGTTGAACACATGTTTGTTAAATATCTTCTACAGATGAGGTACTTGCTAGGTGCTGTAGGGGATATAAAGAAAAATTACTCACTGTCCTAAGGGAGCTAGTATAGATAGAGGAGGGGGTGGAGGAAAAATAAAGTAAGTCAATAACAATGCAATATAATAATGAGAAGAAACACTGCACAGTGGGTGAGAGTGGGCTCTAGAGTCAGGGGAGTGAGTCCAAATTCATAGCTTCCTAGCTGTGTGACCTTGAGCAAATTACTTAACTTCTCTGTGTCTTAGTTTCTTCATCTGTGAAATAATGACAATACTGGTATCACCTCATACGGTTCACAGGAAGAGTAGTTAAAACATAAAGAGCTTACATGCTCTCATACCCTCTCCCTTTCTTCACATTGGCTTGTGAACTTCTTGTCAAGTGATTCAGTTGATTCATGATTGTTAAGTTTCTTCAAGAATATGTGTCCCTGTTTTGAAAATAAAAACTGAGGTATGCTAAAAACAAACAAAGAAAACATAAAGAGCTTAGAACGGTAACTGGCATATAATAAAACATTTGCTATCATTTTGTGCCTACTATGTAGCAATGTGCTGATATTTCATATCTCATATTAAATAAGGGAGGCATTATTAGCCCTATTTGTAGATGAGGAAACTGAGGGTCAGAGAATAAGGTAATTTGGATAAGATCTAGAGAGAGGAAGAACAGAGTTGTAAGTTGAGCCCACATCTGCCTGAACAAAAGCTTACGATTTTTATTACTACTACTGTCACTATAGAACAGTAGTGGCCAGTATTTCTTTAGTACTTACTCTATACCAATCATGGTATGCATAATTGTGATTATTCTCACAAAATACAATTTGACCCCGTTTTACAGAAAAAAAGAAGAAGGCCTAGGTGTAGAGGCCGGCACCCATACTGGAAATCCCTGGGCTGCTAAGTGGCAGAACCACGATGTGAGCCTGTGTCTGCCCTTTGCTGGTGCCAGAGTGCATCCCCCGCTGCCCAGTGGTGCTTCATTCAACTGGGGGGCTTTGAAAAGAGAGAGATTTCGGAGAGTCCCACTCCTAGAAGTTTTTGATGAGGTAAATCTGGGGTGGGGAACCGCGGCAGCACACTAATCTGGCCAGTGGTTCTCGTGAACCTGCAAAGGCATGTTTTGTCATGGGTCTTAAATGCCAAGGTGAAAAGTTTATACTCAATTCATCTAGAAATGGGGAGTCAATTAAGGTTTTCCAGTGAGGTTTTTCAGTAAGCAGTGTTTTAGGAAAATTAATCCGGGAGTAATGAATAGGATGGACTGAAGGGGAAAAAAAACGTGTGGCAGGGACCGACTGGCAAGGAGACTATTCTAAGCCACAAAGCTTATTTTAGTCTTAACACAGCTATATATCAGACACACAGAAAACAAGTCCTTGGAAAAAGACCTACCTGACCACAGATGACTTGCAGCTTGCAGAAAAACATATTTTAATATTCCAGACTGATATCTAATAACTCAAATAAAAATTGGGTTTTTCCTTTTTAAAATTAACAAATGTGTGCATACACAAACATCGATTTTTTTTAAAGCAAACTCTGGTACCTACTAGGCGTATAAATATGATTGAACTGACCTAGCGTATTATGAAAAAAAGAAAAATTAGGATTTTATAGGGATTTATAGTTTTAAAAAAACAGTAATATAAACTTCCTGGAAATACTGAAGGAAAGAGAAGATAGTATGTGGGATTTATTTTATATAATAAAGGATATATCTTATTTTGATAATTATAAATTCATGAACTGCATTTATTTTTAATTTATATTACAGATGTAAATGTATTTATGAGATGCTAAATTTAAAGGAATAATAGTTTTTTTCAATTTGAGATTTAAAAACTGAAATCAAAACTGTGGTAATAAAGAAGGTTTTATAGTTTCTAGGTTTATTATCATTAGAGTGTTAATAAGCAGATATAGAAAGTACTCATTTTCAGAAAGGAACTGAGACAAGCACCATAAAGATATTATACTCTTTGACTAAATAAATCTACTCTTAGGACTCTGATTCTAGGGAAATAATTGAATAAGAGCAAAAAGGAGCTACACAACACAGTGTTTCTCTAGTACCTAAAAACAAGAAACAATCTAATGATCCAGCATTAGAGAACTGCTTGATAAATTATGATTTATAAACATAATAGAATATAATACTAAGTAAATTTCAATGATAAAAATGCTATAGAAATACAAGAAAATGATTGTTATATTTTAAGTACATATTCCCAACCACATCATTGTATAGATATTATTTATACCTATATATAAAGCATACATACATGGAATAAAGCAAATGTCAAAACAGTAGTTCAATGTTTGCAATTAGGTGTCTTTCTTAAAATAACTTCTCATATTAGTCTATTGTCTTTTTATCATCTTTATATCTGTATCAATTTTTCAGTTTCTTTATAGTGAATTAAACTTCATAAGAGAAGCCACCTCCCACCCGCAATCTCACTGATTAAAACTTCTCTCATGTATGGTTTTGCCTAATTAATCTGATTTCTAAGGCAGAACTAACAATAGCCTTTCTTCTCATTCTTAATATTTATATTAACTGGAAATAACATAAATCACTGTCCCTTCTCAGGATTCTGAGACCAGGGCTAATCCAGGCAAATACAGGACAGGTGCTCCCACACCCACACTCCTTCCTTAATTTTTGGATACGAGCTCTCTGCAGCCTTGCAACAGGCTTGCAACAAAATCCTTCCTATTTCTAAATAAAGTATTTCTCTGTGCTCATAAGTGGAAATGCACTCAGATTCTCCCAAAGAGTTCATTTTATCTGGGCCATTAGATAAAGAATGCCTGACAAAGGGAGAATGGGATTCAGGGAAGTGAGAGCTGCAGATGGTTTTTCAGAGAAGTCTTTCTACTGCCAGGTTTTTAGAAATAATTTAGGAAGAATCAGCAGTTATGAGCAGGTTGCAACAGAAACACCTTAGTTTAAACAATTTCTCCAATATTCTACACTCAATTTCAGAAAAAAAAAAAAACTGCAAAAAAAGGGTAGCTTTCAAAAAATTTTTTTCCAGCTTTTTTCTGTGCCTTTGCATCCCTAGGTAAAATCCAAAGTGTGGTTAGAGATGGACTGACATAGATCTCGCAGAATAACAGACAGACGTTGGGCAACAGCAGGGCCAAGTGAAAGAATGAGTTTCCTCTCTCATTCCAGCTGCCGACCCTCCCCTCCCCTTTCCCATTCTCTCCGTGCCACCCCTCCCCCACTGCTCACTGTTCAACTCTATGTCTATGTTCAATTCTACAGGTCTTTGAAAATACATCCATTTCCAGTCCTCTCCCCTCAGGGTACCATTACCGTCAGATCCAGCTTCCTACAGACAGCTCCATCCACACCACCCTCCTCTTCAAAACCTGCACTAACTTGGCAAATTCCTTAGCACAAGCTTCAACTTTCTCCCCAACTGGTCCACCTATTGTTCCTCTGTATACCTTGGGCTTCTCCATCTCCAAGTCTTTGCTCACAACATTCCCTCTCTCTGAAATGCTGTTCCCCTTTTCATCCTCAATGCTCCAGATTGTCCCTGCTGGCACTAATGAGATACTCTGTCCTTCCTCTGAACTGTCATCCTAATTTAGGCCTCTGTTACAGCATTCATGATATCTTGGAATTTTTATAGTTATTCATGAATAAAGCTTATTTCTCCACTTAAAAGTATTGACAACAGCATCTCTTCTACACTCCTCATGATTGTTGAATCAATGAAGGACAAAGATTTCTGCTTAAGTTAAGACTGCATATGTACATTCGTGTGTGTGTGTCTGTATGTATGTGTGCATGTGTTTGTGTGTGGAAAGTTCCCACTTGTTTAGAACTTGGAATGGGCAGGTTTCCAGGCTAGCCTTCACAGGTATACTTAACCCCTACGTAGCTAAAATGCTTCCCCACCCTGGATGCACACTGGTTACCTGAGGTGCTACTGGGTCTCACCCGCTAAGAAATTCAGATTTGAGGGACTGGGGCAGGGCCCAAGCATGGTTCCTTTTTAATAAGCTCTGCAGGTGACTGAATGTACAGCCAGGGGGCAGATACAGTATTAACAGTCTCAGCCTGAGTTTGGAGTCCTAGCAACAATGTGTATGTGGTTCAATAGGAAGGAAGAAGAGGAAGAATTCACCCATTTTCTGGGGGAAGAATGTACCCAGTCTCACCTTTTAGTCTTCCTTTCCCCACTTCCCAGGGCCTTATGATGTTCCACATCTCCTGACTTTCTCACCTTGGCCTGCCCTTTTCCCTAGCATATCTATGCTAACAGTGCCCTACTGTCCTACCCCTCTCAGAATGTCAGCTCCGGACAGCTACATGTAAAAGGATGAAATTAGAACACTCCCTAGCACCATACACAAAAATAAACTCAAAATGGATTAGAGACCTAAATGTAAGACTGGACACTATAAACCTCTTAGAGGAAAACATAGGAAGAACACTCTTTGACATAAATCACAGAAAGATCTTTTTTGATCCACCTCTTAGAGTAATGGAAATAAAAACAAAAATAAACAAATGGGACCTAATGAAACTTCAAAGCTTTCGCAGCAAAGGAAACCATAAACAAGACAAAAAGACAACGCTCAGAATGGGAGAAATATTTGCAAACGAATCAACGGACAAAGGATTAATCTCCAAAATATATAAACAGCTCATGCAGCTCAATATTAAAAAAACAAACAACCCAATCCAAAAATGGGCAGAAGACCTAAATAGACATTTCTCCGAAGAAGACATACAGATGGCCAAGAAGCACATGAAAAGCTGCTCAACATCACTAATTATTAGAGAAATGCAAGTCAAAACTACAATGAGGTATCACCTCACACCAGTTAGAATGGGCATCATCAGAAAATCTACAAACAACAAATGCTGGAGAGGGTGTGGAGAAAAGGGAACCCTCTTGCACCATTGGTGGGAATGTAAATTGATACAGCCGCTATGGAGAACAGTATGGAAGTTCCTTAAAAAACTAAAATTAGAATTACCATATGACCCACTACTGGGCATATACCCTGAGAAAACCATAATTCAAAAAGACACATGCACCCCAGTGTTCATTGCAGCACTATTTACAACAGCCAGGTCATGGAAGCAACCTAAATGCCCATCAACAGACAAATGGATAAAGAAGATGTGGTACATATACACAATGGAGTATTACTCAGCCATAAAAAAGAATGAAATTGGGCCATTTGTAGAGACGTGGATGGATCTAGAGACTGTCATACAGAGTGAAGTAAGTCAGAAAGAGAAAAACAAATATCGTATATTAATGCATATATGTGGAACATAGAAAAACGGTACAGATGAACTGGTTTGCAGGGCAGAAATTGAGACAAAGAAGTAGAGAAAAAAATGTATGGACACCAAGGGGGGAAAGCGGTGGGGGGTGGGGCTGGGGGTGTGATGAATTGGCAGACTGGGATTGACATGTACACACTGATGTGTATGAAATGGATGACTAATAAGGACCTGCTGTATAAAAAAAATTAAATAAAATTCAAAAATTCAAATAAAAAAAAGATCCACATTGATCTTTAGTGGATGTGTGGTTATAAGTCTAGTGTGAAAAATAAAGATACCTTGAAAATGATGAATTAAATTAAAAAATTATTTCATAAAAAAAAAAAAATGTCAGCTCCTCCGGGGAGTAGAGTTCAGATAGATATGTGGAATAAAGCCTTGTCTTAAAAATAATTTATGCTGTAGGGATCATGAATGAAACTTTCGTCTGCATATATGAAAAGAGCTACCATCTATTGAGTGCTTACTATCAATACAGCTTAGGCATGGGGTCATGTATACCATATGCATACAGGTCATAATATAATCCTACAGTAACCCTGGGAGGTAGGTACAATTATTCCCATTCACAGAAGACAAAACAGACTCACTAGGTGGGGTAAAGCAACCTGCTCAAAGGCCACACAGCTGGGAGGTGGTAACACCCAATTTCAAGTCTACAGTGTCAGACTCCAGACTCATGCTCTTATTCTCCTTGCTATAGGTTAAAGAAGACTGCTGCTGGACTTCACTGGTGGCGCAGTGGTTAAGAATCCGCCTGCCAATGTGGGGACACGGGTTCGAGCCCTCGTCCGGGAAGATCCCACATGTCGCAGAGCAACTAAGCCCGTGTGCCACAACTATTGAGCCTGCACTCTAGAGCCCGCGAGCCACAACTACTGAGCCTGTGTGCCACAACTACTGAAGCCGACGCACCTAGAGCCCATCCTCTGCAACAAGAGAAGCCACCGCAGTGAGAAGCCCGTGCAACAAAGAGTAGCCCCCGCTCGCTGCAACTAGAGAAAGTCCGTGCACAGCAAAAGACCCAACGCAGCCCAAAATTAATTAATTAATTAACCAAAAAAAGAAGACTCCTGCTAATCCACACTTGTTACTCTGTCCAATGGCACTTGATGAGGATAAGTAAAACAAATAAGTCTGGTTGTGGACAAGGGGACAGGAAACTGCCACAGTATGACGGCACAGGCTCTGTTCCTGGGGTCTGCTCCCCAGGCACTGTTTCTTTAACTGTCCCTCCTTCCTCCACTCCCACCCACAGATTCTCTGAGCACTGACAACGCGCCTTCCGTGGCAGCCGCACCTGGGCCTGGTCAGAAGGGGAACAGTGGGGCAAGAGCAGCAGCCATTTGTGTGTAGGGGTTGCTTATAATTAGACTACCGTATTTGAAATGCATCCGGAAAAATGCAGTTAGTAGATTCATTTCTAAGACTTCTGTTATATTTCACTTGTGAAAGGCTCGATTAAGACCTATATCTCAAAAATAACATCCTGGTAGGAGTTAATGAGAAAAATATTTACTAAATGTAGGTCCTGGTTGTGAAATACAGGGCCCATGATATCCATTTATATATAATATCTATTTATCCTGGGACTCTAACATTAAACAAAGGTAAACATTACTTTCAAAAAAGAAAAAAGATTAACCTGGACAAACTGTAAAAAGAGACTTAATTTTTTTCTAATTGCCTCACTCTGTTGCCAGAGATTCTGTTGCCACTTTCGGGAAGACGTCACATGTCCGTTTAAGTCAGAGTTGGTTCTATGGGCCATTCTCCATATCCTCCAGAGCCCAGGAGCTCTTTGCCTAGGCTCTTTGCCTAGTCTGTTGCAGCCAAGCTGGGATCATTCTTTTCTGTTAGGGCATGCACTCTTGCACACGCAAATCCCACATGTGTGGACCTCGTCCAAGGAACAAGAAGACAGTACTGTTGGGAGATCAGGTACATCTGAAAGTGAACTGGTTTTATCTGCAGTCCAGCTCCACCACCTTCCAGTCACTCTGACAGCTAACAAAAGGAGCATAAACACTCCTCTCACTTATGGCACGAGGGTTCAGGTTGAAGGCCATGATTAGTAGCATAGAACACACACCTCAATGGACTCAGTTTCTAACAGACA
This sequence comes from Neophocaena asiaeorientalis asiaeorientalis, assembly GCF_003031525.2. Taxonomy (NCBI): domain Eukaryota; kingdom Metazoa; phylum Chordata; class Mammalia; order Artiodactyla; family Phocoenidae; genus Neophocaena; species Neophocaena asiaeorientalis. Next base: position 504,538 of record NW_020173955.1, on the reverse strand, counting down.
AAATTGAAATTTAATTTAGTCTTTGTGGTTTTCTAAATGTTCTCATTCCAAGTGTCAGAGCATAAGGAAGCATGGTAGGTGGTGCTGATGTACATACAGAGCACTGACTGATGTTCCTGACCAAGAGTGGAGGAGCTCGGCTTGTTAGGAGAACTAACGAGGCAAAGACAAAAATGCCCAGGTTTTGATGACTATCTTGAATTCCTTAGGAGTCATGAAATCTAGAGTAGTCCTGGCTTTGCTACTGAATTAATTCACAGATCTTTTCTGTGCCTCAGTTTTCTTATCTATGAAATGGAAGTATTAGTACTTGCTGTGCTTAATTCAGTGTTATGGAGATAAAATTAGACAACTAAAGTGAAAGTGTTCTCAAAGCGTGACCATAAGTAAGATAATCCAGTAATGCCAAAATCTTATTACGACTTCTTATTTCATGTATGGTCACCATAGTTTTATGATTTAATAACAGCAAAAGAAGAAATGGTTTTACTCTGCATTTGTGTCCTTACTCGAGTTACTTTTCATTTTGTTCTCCTTCCAGAAAATAAGAATATGGGAATAGCTTCTATGGTAAGGTTCCTAAGTCTCAAATAACTAAGCACTATATAGTTTTCAATTGAAAGAAAAAAAGCTTCCTCATAATTTTCACTGCCTTAGCCACCTCAGAAACGATGAGGGGGAAAACACGCTAGAAGTACTTGAATTCCTACCTCAGCTGTAATATAACCAAAAGAACCACAGCCCAAAATGCAGAAAAGGCTGGATAAATACATCCCATACACAATACAAAGAGGGGAGCACTGGAGGGTGGTTCCTCCCTTCTCAACACCCTTTATTTTGCTAAACCAGAGACGAACACTAACAATGCTAGTGAAAGTCAGAGAATCAGACTTGTAAATAAAAGACATAAAGAGAAGTACATAAATAAAAATGGACAGATTCACATATCATAGAACAAACACCCCCACTCAGGCCAAGAAATAGAACACTGTCAGCATCCCAGAAGCATCCTCCTCACCATACACCTCTCCTTGATCATACGCCCCCCACCCCGCCACACTCACATTCATGTAAACCTGATGGATCCTCTGTATCCTGGTGCACAAGAGTTGTGCTTTCTCTCGGGAACAGTTCTCAAGTGTGGTCCAATTCCTGGACGGGGAGGGGGTTCTAGGACCCCTGGGGATCTCCAGGCCCCTGCAAAGGGTCCACAAAGTCAAAACTATTTCATAATAATTCTAAGATATTATTTGCCTTCTTTTTTTTTTTTTTTTTTTTTGCCTTTTTCACTATTGAAAAACAGTGAAAAGCTTAGATGGATTCAGGATGACATGAACAAAGGCAGTAGCACCAAACGGTACTAGCAGTCATTGTTTCCCTGACCTTCACCCACGAAAGCAGAAAAAAATATTAATTTAATTAAATCTCAACCCTCAAGTGCATGTCTTTTTAATGTTCTGTGTGACGAAATGGGAGAGTACACATAAAGCACTTCTACCACATACCAAGGGACGAAGGTTGCCTGGAGAAAGGGCTTGGGAAATTGTTTGCCTTTGAGCTGACGGTAGCTGCTTGCTTCATGGGACACCATTCTCACTGAAGGAATGACAGTCAGACAAACTGTGGTTATTCAGACTTGAGTATCTAGCAGACAAGTGAGCCAATCAGTTCGAGAAAAACAACAGAGTTTTGGTGCCAGTGATAAAATTTGGGCTTTCAAGTGAAAATTAGAATTTTGGAAAACTTGTTATCTGCCACTACGTGCTTGACAGCTTCCCAATACTTAAACACTTTTCTGATGATATCAGTAGTAAAGTTAAAGAATGTGACATTTTAATATTGTATAATGAAATGTGTCAACAATGAAAATATCTGCATAACTCAGTGAAACAATATTTTCCAAACAATCAATGTATGATGTTACAAAATCAGGCATGAGTGAAAAATCTACTCAACAACATGCAAGGTAAACTAAAAGATTTTAAGTAAATTAAAGTATATTGATATGGTTTCAGATTTTACAAAAGTGAATATCCACAATTGTTTGAAAAGGTTATTAAAATATTCCTCTTTTTTCCAACTACATATCTGTGGAAGGCTACATTTTCTTTGTCTACTTCAACCAAAACAACATACCACAACAGATAAATGCAAAAGCAGATAGGAGAATCCAGCTCTCTTCTATTAAGCTAGACATTAGATAGGTCTGCACAACTGTAAAACAGTGCCAGTCTTCCCACTAATATTTTTTGCTTTGGAAAAATTTAGTTATTTTTCATAAAAAATAAGTTATGTTAACACATAATGGTTTTTTTAATGAATAAATAAATATTTTAAAAAATTTAAATTTTCTAATATGGTAGCTATCAACAGATATAATCCACATAAACAAAAGTTCTTTGAGGTCCTCAATAATTTTCAAAAGTGTACAGTGAGATCAAAAGGTTTGAGGAACTATTGCTCTAGGTTATAAATCTAGTAGGAGTGAAACTGCTGAATCACAGGGTATCTTATCTTCAGCTTTACTAGACACTGCCAAATTTTTCGTAACATGGTTCTACCAGTTTGCACTCCCATCAACAGTTCTTTATATATTCTGAATATCAGTCCTTTGTCTATTATATGTGTTCTAAATACTTTTCTCAATCTACTTTTCCCAATCTTTTTAATGAGTAAAAGTTCATCAACAGTAGTCAAATTTATCAGTCTTTTCCTTGATGGTCAGTACTTTTTGTATCTTGTTCTATGAAATCTCTCTGTATTCCTAATTCTATATTCTCCAATATATTCTTCTAAACATTTTATGGCTGTGCATTTCACAGTAAGATTCACGGCGCTATATGCTAATCAGTTGTTATGTAGGATCTCCATGGGCTTTTGCAGGAAGGAACTCTACTACTCTTCTCTGCATTTTCGTATGTCTCGTTCAGGAGTCACTCCTCTGTTCTACTGCTGCTAAGTTTCCATCTGAATTTCTCAATTCAACTTAAAAAGTAGAAGGCTGGGGATTCAAATGTTTCAGTAGAAAATAAAAAACAAGAGGTCTTAGTTTTTCAGCTGACTCTTGGATAAGCACAGATTTCATCCACCCTTTTACAGTATTACAATGATCAGGAAAGCTGCCCTTCATGCTGCCACAACAAAGTTTTCAAGAAAGTGGTGCTGATGTTTTGTTTTAAGAGAGAAGTGAAAGCACTTTGGGAAATTTTCTAGGTCCAAAGGATTTCAGTATTTCTCAGCAAGAGGTAAGTCCATAACAGAGTGGAGTGCAGCTGATTGCATATGGCACTCGTCTTGCTTACTATACTTTACAAAGGGCTGGGAAAGCCTCCAGAATATTCCTCGGTAGGAAAAGCACAACCATATCATCCACCATGGAAACTGGAAAAGGCATTCATGTCACATATTTGTCACCCTATGAGACCCCAGCATCTCTCTAGAACATAAATTATTCAACAAGACTGAATAAATATCCACGCGCAAGTATCTGTTTGCATGTGAAATTATCTATCTGCTACTTTTAACATCTAGCATAGTATTTTTCAAACTACAGATCTCAATGTCATGAAATCAGTTAGGTAAATTATAATCAATATTTCTTAAAAATGAACTACAATAGAATGTAATAGAAAGTATCAGAATGCCTTGTACATAGTGAGGGTAAATACTGTTTCACAATTTTTTTTTCAATTAAGTGTGTGTGTGTGTGTGTGCGTGTGTGTGTGTGCTTAAATGTAAAACGTATTTTTTACTATGGTTTTCTGTCAAAACATTTGAAAGGCACTGGTCTGACATGTTATAGTGAGCATACATGCTGGGGAATTTTCTTCCCAACAAGCATGTCTTACCCAGGGCAATACCCACCTACCCACTTTTAGTCCTATGGGTAAACACACACGTGTCACCATGTTTCTACATGACCCCCACCTCCCTAACCTTGCTGAATGACCCAGAGATGGACACATGACACACAATGATCTGAGTTTCTTGCCTATGATTTTTTCTTAACTTGGCATTCAGAGAACTTTTCAGTGACAGAAGCTATAATAAAAACTGTTGGTGGCCATGTTGCCAGCCATGAGAAGGAATGAAACAAAAATGCAGAAAGAGACAGAGATGAAAGACGGAGAGAGTCCTAGCCGCGTTCAAGCCGACTGCGGTACTGCTCCTCCCACAGTCTGGTGGCCCAGGCCTTTCTCAAATTCTATAAGTCAGTAAGTCTCCATTTTCTAAGTTAGTTTGATAGGTTTCTGACACTTTCCGTCAAACAAATAGACAGGCAATGCCTGTTTTTCTCCTAAAGTCTTGGGGGCTGAAGTGATGAACTGAAAATTTAAATAATGAATTGAATGAATGATGAGTTGGGTTCTTGCCCTAAAATTTATGGAACTCCCCTTCACCACCAGCATTTATCACCTAAGAGGGAAAACTGGCAAAACCCACAAAAAGCTATAAATATTCATAGATTGTTAATGAAATTCAGCTTTGGTCTTCACTACCAAAATGAAATGAGGGACACTTTTGGGCAAACATGGTAAGTGAATGTAGGACCCTCATAGCCTCTTCAGCAAAGTTTACATATGTACCATTTACAGTATTTTACGTCTGTCTTTGGCCTGATTTGAAGCCAGTGAGACACATTACGGTAGAAAGGTACTACACAGACTGTAATCAATGGGGTATCTGGTTATTTTTTTAAAGCTAACCCCAAATCATTCTATCCACTTCTTAGGCCCTGGAGAATGGAGTGAGGACAGGACCACCTGATTATAAGCAAGTACTGCTGAGTGTGATTCAAGAACCTAGAGGCAGGAACGTGAGAGCCAAACCTGGAGCTGACAGAGGTGAGCACGATCCAAGCCAAGAGACTGGGAAATTGAACGCAGCTCTTAAATTAAAAAGAATGTTCTCTTCCTCTAAGAATATAATATAATATAGCTTCTCCATATATCTGCTTTACTGGAAGCTAGTTTGGCCTTGAAATTTATAATCCAACTGCCTTTGTGTATACCTGAACATGTCATGCAAGAAGAATACTACACAAACTGACCCGTTTACACAATGAAGTTTGTTCAGCTTTGGAAGTAACTACCGAGAAAGACAAGTTTAATTCTGGTGCAAGTTAGGTCCTATAAAGGCATTCCCTGAGCATTTTTGTTGGCAAAGTTTTACATAATGGAACTTGTAATTATTCTGATCAGTTCTGCATCCCCTATCAACTCAGCCTGACTTGGAGACTGCCCAAATTACCAGGGGGTTCAAAAAGGCTCTCCAAGCTCTCGCTCGCCATCAGTTCTTTGAAAATGTATGCCAAGGAGTTAAAAGGTATTAGCAGAGCTTTTATAACAAGGCACAAATAATATATGATTTTCTCAGTCAAAACTTCTAGGGACAATGCCTAAAGAGAAATCCAGGGCTAACAATCACAATTTGATTTGCTTTTAATCTTCATACTTCAGCTTCTTAGGGATAGGCAGCGTTCATTATTCTGAAACACTCCTAAGTGGCCACAGTTGTCATTTTTCTTACAAATAGAAGGTCATATAAGAAAGGGCTTCTTCATAAATGTTTTCCAGAAGACTGAGACCAAATGTGAGTTATCCATGAATCTATCCATGACCTTTTTAGTCTCTTAAATGACTGAACGCTTAGCACTGGGGCATTTCACCCTGGAGTAAGTCTCCCCCACTAGATCCTAAACTCCCACAAGCCTGGTTCCAGCACAAGGTTTCGCAAAGGGTAAATGCTTCTGCTGGAAGCTCAAGTCACATTAGCTCCTGGGATGAGGACTCTAGCCTCTGTTTAAGGAGGTGTCCTTTTTAAAAGAAAACGCCACCTGGTCTGAGGCTGGGGAAATGGGCTCTAGTCCTCTGCAATTAACTGGAGTTTCACTTTCCTTATGGAGGGGGGCTTTACTCTGGGTAAAACAATGTGTATTAAAACCAAATGGTCCCTATGGTTCATTGTGCACTACTCTTCCAATCCTGCGTAAGAAATAACAAGTCTTCTCCTTTTATTGGATTATTAACTTCAAAGTCAATCAAGAAGCTACCCTTTGACGATACAGTTTACTGTGAGCAACAGGAACCGGTCACTAAGCTCGATTTGCTGCCTGTGGTTTTCTGCACAGATGCGAGAGCAAGAGGTGGGAAGACCATGAAGCTGGGTGTTATCAAGGTGCTTGTTCCCAGCTCGGTGACAGGAACGCTGGAGTCAAAGGACAGGGATTCCAGTCGAAGCCCTAGTACTGCCTGCTAGCTGGGTGCCCTTTGACCAGTCATAACCTCTCAGAACTCTGTTTTCTCATTTATAAAGGCGAAGGGCAGTACCTCACGAGGTGGTTACGGCTGCACGTGTTAAATAAAATAATGCTCACGAGAGTGATTATGAACTGCAAGGCACCATACAAATCCAGGTGGCACCATCATTCGTACCAAATCTGCCAAAATGGTATTTTCCAACTCTGCAATGCTAAAATAAAAAGCTAATGCTTTTATGGAGGGCTAAAATTCAAATCCCACCTTGTTTTCTGCTCATATGTTACTCACTGTGGAACACATAGCAAGATAATTACTTAAAAGTTAAAAGCTAAGGCCAGCTTGGCTCTCCCACTGCTCTCCCACTGACTTCACTTATCTAACATCTGTCCTCTGCCCTTACTACTATGTGCTTACAATTACAAACAGCCGCTTGCAGTGATGAGAAACTCCACGCTGTTACTTGACAGACTGGGACACTTTAAGCATCAGTTTATTAACTTAAAGCTGGGTTGGGCAGACCCCCTGCAGCCTTTCCTGTAACAAGTGGGCATGGGCTTCCCCCAAGGGCAGCGCTGGGGAAGCCCCGCACTGGTATGCACACTGCACCAGTGGCACTGCCCTCACTGCTGGGGCGGCTCACTGCACTGGCCACTCCACTTCCCCAGCATACCCAGACTTTGAGACTTCACTGCCCAACAGAAATGACGGGCTCTGACTGGCAGCTGTTACTTGCTCCTTATTCTTTGCCATAGACAGAAGCAAAAGATGGTGAGAAGGTAGTGACTTGTTTTCTTTGTTAAAGTAGATTTGATGTACTACCCTTCTATTCCTTCAACCTGCTATAATTTTTAAAACCAGCAGTACTGTCTTTTAAAGGCAAAGCTACTTTTTTCCATTCAGTGAAATAAAAAGCAAAATAAACAGCTTTTTTGGTTCATTTTAAGTTATGCAATAAAATATGTTTCTTCCACCCCAAACACACTTTTTTTCCTTAGGTATATCTTTAGTCAACTACTATAATAGATGCTAGCTTATTGAGGTTGCTAACATAGTTAATTTCTGATTATCACAGTTTCATTTAAAGTTCCTTTTTGAGTGCCTACTGTATACCAAAGTGCAGTTTTAGAAAGCAGTTTCTTTTTTTAAATTATATTTGCCTTTTTAATACATAGGATTTAAACACATTTTCTGTCAGGGGTAAGCTAAAATCAACATTAATTTGCATTCTCTAAACATACACTTCAAAATCAGGGGAGCTGGCTCAAGTTGCGGCATTCAGCAGAGAAGTTAAGGTCTGACTAATTTACGGTGCGTAGTCCACACACACCTAAACACCCTTCTACCTATTCTTCAACGTCACATTGAAAAACCGACTCAGAGCCAAAAAGAAAACCAAGAGTTATCTACAACCTGAAGTATTCCCAAACCACATACACAACTATAAATCATGAAAGGTCATTGTAACTGCCTGAAAATAAACTAGAAGTGGGTATGTGAGAAAGACAACTACTTATACAACAAATAAGTTATATTTTAACCAGTAGCTCAACTCTCCCCTCCTTCCCAATAAAATTCTGATTTCTAACTAATAGAACAGCCCCTTCATGTTAGCTTTGTCTCTTCCTGTTAACAACACAAAAGAATTACGATCTTCCACCCTCTCGATTTTATGTAGCTTTCAGAGGCCAAATGAAGAACAGGATCATCTTGTTAATAAATCTTTCCAATTAGGCTGGTGAGTGTAGACTTATGCTAGATTTTTCAAAAGGCTCTCTCTGAGGCAAGGAAGTGGGTTAATGTATTGTCTGGGAGTTTCCGAATGCAAGAAGACTGTATCTGATTTTAACGCACAGATGTCTTGACTGGGAAAAAACTCATAAATCATCATCCCACACATTTTAGTTCAGAGAGGAAGTAACAGAACAATTAACAATTACTAAAGAAGTTATTTAACATAGTAAAAAGAGACAAAACAGTGTTTAGAAGGCCTAAATTTCAGTCATTTCACCACTGGCTAACTTTTTAATTCTCTGGACTTGAGTTACCTTATTTCTAAAATAGAAATAACTACAATTCTCCTGCTCATCACACAGGTTTCCCATTAGGATTATATGTGAAAATTCAAGGTCAAGTACTTCACAAACCATTTTAAAGGGCTACACCAGTATTCCTGACATTAACGAATTTCTCTGTACTGCATTTATTCAAGTGTGAGCGAAGATGATCAAAGCCAGTGACAGGCCTTCAGCAGATCTGCCAGTTGAGAATCTCTAAAGTGGGTCCACTATCACTGCTGCAGGGGGTGACGTCAGGCTGTTGTTTACAGGAGAAGAAAGGCTGCCAATTTCCCCTGAGCAGAAGACTGCAGCGGCCAGCCTCCTTGGCTGCGTGTGAGCAAGAATGGACTCTTTATGTGAGGCATGTGTGGACATGCAGTGGTTCACGTGCGGGGCACCAAAACAAGAAGACTGCTTGGTGTGTGCACACCAGCACACGCTTTGCACCTCGAGTTGTCACTAAGAAGGCTGAGCAAAATTGACCAAAATGCAGCTTTCACTTCTGTTACTCTGAAGGAAAAAAAACAAAAACAAAAACCTGCCACTCTCAGAAACTTTGTCCTCAGTTTTTTTTAAGTATTTTTAAAGCAGAACGATCAATTCTTCTAGTTTTTACAGACTCCTCAAGTTATACATTCACTAACAAAAGGAATTTTGAAGATCTACATCAAAGCACAAAATATATTCAGACTGCAGTAACTAAGTTTTATAGGAACAACTTCATTTTCAGAGTGGCTGGCGTTGCTTCCCCCTGTAAGTTCAGGAAGTACTAGCTCAAGTTTAACACACTCTAACTGAATCCACTTTGGGGAGATATTTTGTTAAGTTTATTACTATAAAAGAAAAAAAACTCTGGCTTATTAACATATGCCCATTCATGAAATTTCCTGGTAGAAAGCAACCTTATATTAAATCAAATTTAGAAGGGCAAAAAGAAAATAGGGGATACATTCCTTATACTCTTTCTTCAGCTATCCATCACCTTCTGGGATAGTAGTCAAATCAGGAATAATATGGGAACAGATCGTGTTTATAACCGGCACTGAAACTTTACTTCAGACAATAAATCTAGTATAAATCCTAACACTGGAACACTGAAGAAGAGATGTGGGAAATATTTTTGGAAACTGGAAATGTATTTTCTTTGGTCCTGTTGTAAGTATATGTATCTGTAAAGGAGAGAAACTATTGCTCGGTAATAAAATGAAGTCGAGGAAGAATCCCGCATTCTGTTTTTGGCACTGAGGCTGATTATAGTATAATCCTAGGTCAAATACTTAGCCAAAATATGCCTTGTTCTTAGTATCTGAGAAATGGGGATGATACTAGCAAGTATTACTTTCCAAATTTTAGGAAAAAAGATTTTAAGAAATCTTTTTTAAGAAAAAAGATACCGAGTGGAAGCCTTATGCAACATTGTTACAAGAATTATAAAATAATAGAAACATGGGCTGGGAATCTTGCCTGATATTGGCCAACTCCTTGGAGAGCTGGGGAGGAAAACGTGCTAAACAAGTAGGAAGTGTTATTAGCACTTCCTTCATTTTATAGTTAGACATAACAGTAGCAAGAAATATATGGCACCGGTTCAACTTTTCCAGGGCTGGTTCCAGCAAGTAACATTGACCGCATATTCTTAAACACATCAAAAAACCTGAAGGGCCATCCTGGGTGCCTCCTTTAACATGAATGCTAAAAAAGGATGCCAGAAAACCTTGCAGAAAGATGTGGAGTAGATTAAACATTATACATTAACATACACCATTATAAAATGACTGTTGCCAGTTTCATTCCTTCATGTGGTGAAAGACACCTGATCACACAAGTCAATGATGATGCAAAACAATGATAAAATGGCGGCACGTAGTAGCAGTGCTAACCTGACAGTCAGGGATGTTTTAAAAGTATAGGAATTTTACTGACTGAACAGAGCAGTGATTAAAACACAGCATCACACATCCTGAGTCAGTACAAAGTTCATGAACTTTTAGTTTTAATTTAAAAGAAATAAAACTTTACATAAAGTGAAGCAGTCAACTTGTCAGTCAAGGGGATAAGCAAGAGGAACAGTAAGAAAAATCAAATTGATGGTTATCCTCACAGTTAATATGTTCCCCTAATACAACTTACTTAAAATTCTAAAATCAACTATTTGGACTTTATTTCTGTTACCCTTTCTGGTTGTCAAATTGACAGGATCACTTTAAAGCAATTACAAATACACACGAAGAAAATGAGAGCATATGAAGAGTAGAAACTGATAACTGGATTGACCAAGTGCCTGAGTTTCTACTTGACACCTCGTGGCTTAACTGCTGTGCTCCAGTATACCAAAACATCATCTGCTCTATATAGCACGCTAGTCAGAAAAGTCACAATATACTTACTCACTATACATTTGCTTCACAAACTGCCTCCTTGGGAGTACAAACGTTCCCAAGAACTCACTACTCTAGTGCTCACAGATGACTACTGAATCATTTCAACTTCAAAGACATACATAATAGGGCTTCCCTGGTGGCGCAGTGGTGGGGAGTCCGCCTGCCGATGCAGGGGACGTGGGTTCGTGCCCCGGTCCGGGAAGATCCCACATGCCGCGGAGCGGCTGGGCCCGTGAGCCATGGCCGCTGAGCCTGCGCGTCCGGAGCCTGTGCTCCGC